>NC_041230.1:51911286-51920761 GCF_002837175.3 Physeter macrocephalus | reverse complement strand
GAGAGTGGCAGGGACATATATGCACTACCAAATGTAAATTAGATAGCTAGTGGGAAGCTGCCGCATAGCACAGGGAGATCACCCCTGTGCTTTGTGACCATGAGAGGGGTGGGATAGGGAGGGTGGGAGGGAGGGAGACGCAAGAGGGAAGAGATATGGGAACATATGTATATGTATAACTGATTCACTTTGTTGTAAAGGAGAAACTAACACACTATTGTACAACAGTTATACTCCAATAAAGATGTTAAAAAAAATTTATTTTATTTATTTATTCTTGGCTGCGTTGGGTCTTCGTTGCTGCGCACAGGCTCTCTCTAGTTGCGGCGACCGGGGGCTGCTCTTCGTTGCGGTGCGCGGGCTCCTCATTGTGGTAGCTTCTCTTTTTGTGGTGCACGGGCTTCAGTAGTTGCGGCACACGGGCTCAGTACTTGTGGCTCATGGGCTTAGTTGCTCCGAAGCGTGTGGGATCTTCCCAGGCCAGGGCTTGAACCCGTGTCCCCTGCATTGGTAGGCGGATTCTTAACCACGGCGCCACCAGGGAAGTCCCCCACTGTCTGTGTTGTTAATCACTGAACTATACAGCTCATCAAAACCCTGATTTCATGGATATTGCCTAGGGTACGGCTAAGAAAAGAAAAACCACAGTAGGTTGATTTTTTTTAAAAATATGAACTGAATAATAGTGCTGCTGTGTTGCAGACGACAGAGTTAGCTCAGATGAGCTTTCCTGGGTTTATTTATAAGGAAAAGGTGTCCGCTCCTTTGGAGAAAAGATCCCAAAGCACTTCCAGTGTGGCAGAGGGTCATACCAGGTGACAAGCAGCTGACTCTTGGGGATTAATGTGTTCAGACGGTGTTTCTAGATGTTTCTGAGATGCACGTCATGGCTTTGAATTTTATTTTTTATTTTTATCTGGCTGCACCAGGTCTTAGTCGCGGCACACGGGATCTAGTTCCTTGACCAGGGATCGAACCCGGGTCCCCTGCTTTGGGAGAGAGGAGTCTTAACCTCTGGACCACCAGGGAAGTCTCAAGGCTTTGAATTTTAAACAGCGATGCCAGCTTGAACTTGTCCTAAAATTTGGATCTATGCCCATTCCTTCAGAGCCTTATCCCTATGTAAATAGAAAACAAGATTTAAAAAATCCACCCTACATCGTGCCTGGATGTGGGGAACTCTGTCAAGGTGGCCTTGAATGAAGGTCTTTGGGATGCCACGTGCTCTCGTGGGACCAGAACCAGCGTTGACTGCACACCTCAGATGTGCTGGGTGGATCGTGGGTGTTCACTGCCTATGGTACACGATAAGGACTGTCTGCCGACTGAAGCTTGGGGAGGCTAAGAATAAAGAAGTAAGAGAGAAATCCAGAAGTCAAACTCGGGACAGTCCAGTCTCAAATTCCTATCCGTCGCCTGTGCTGTCACAGCGCCTCGCAAATCAACTCAAAGCTTCGTGAGTCTGTTCAAAGACAAAATGCCAACTCATGTATTCATGGAGCAAATAGTTACTGTGCTTGTACTATGTGCCAGGCTTTGTGCCGGGTGCTGGGCTAGCAGAAGCCAACGATACACTCAGACAGTTTAAAAAAAAAAAAGTAAATACTCCATATCATTATAGTTAGTGCCACGAAGGAAAGAAACAAGAGGGTGTGCTAAGAGCACAGCCATGGGTGGGAGAGGTGCCAGATCCCCTCTCAAACAAGGTGATCCTAAAAAGCCTCTCTGGATGGTGAAGCTTAAGCTGAAATTGGAAGGCTGAGGAGGCGTGGTTGATGGGAGATCTGGGTGTGTTGCGGAGAACGGTGGTAGGTTGCATAAGAGCGTCCTAAGGTATTCAGGTTTTAATCCCTGGAACCTGCAAATAGTACTTCATATGGCCAAAGGGACTCTGTGGGTGAGATTAAGATTCTTGACACAAGGTGCATGATCCTGGATTATCCAGGTGGGCCTATGGAATCACACGTTTTCCTCTGGGAGGGAGGCAGGGGGAGGTTTGATTACAGAAGCAGGTGTGGTGATGGAAGCAGGAGATTGGAGTGATGCAGCTGCGAGCCAAGGAATGTGAGCGCCTCTGGGCGCGGGAGGGGCAAGGAATGGATTCTCCCCCGGAGCCTCCAGGAGGGAACCCACCCCACTGACACCTTGATTTTAGCCCGGTAAGACTCATCCACACCCTGACGCCTGGTTTCCCTGGCAGCTGTCCCCTGCTGGAGATGGGTAATGTGGGCCTCCAAAGCTGGGCTGTTAAACCCGAGTCCTTCGCTCCTCTCCCTAGCTCTAGCCCTGAGATCCGGAATCTGTTCTGGGATGATCCTTGGGCTCCTCTTAGATCTCTGCTTCGGCACTGGCCACCGGAAGTTGTTTACACTGAGTCAGTTTCAGACGGCTTGTCCACAAGGCATGTCTCGCTGTAAAGGAATCTGGCTCTTTCTGGCGGTTATGTTTCAGCCTCTTGTGTCCTGAGGTAGCATGAGCCCGGGTGCCTAGGAATCTGTCCCCCAGGGTGCTGACAGTCTCGTTATGGGACTCCTGGGGGTCCTGCAGGTCGGGGTAGATCGAGACACCAGTGATGTCAACGGGAACCACACACAGTAAACATTGTGGAGCACTCACCCCGTGCAGACACTGCCACGAGCCTTCCTGCCTTGCCCCGCTCATCCTTACAGGCACCCTTTGGGGTGAGTGGTGATTATTCCCATTTCACAGATGAGGGTCCTGAGGCTGTCTGGTGGGCCAGCCTTACAGGTGGATAAAGTGGGTCCCGGCCAAACAGAGCTGCCAGGCAGAGAAATGCAGGTGCTGGAGGTCAAGGGCAGGTGGGGACATACCATGATAAAGGCAAAGGGGAGTTGGGGCTAGAGTGGCAAAAGAGATTGGCGGGGGGCATGTGATTAACATGTAATTATCATTAACAGTGTCCCAAACTGTGACTCTGGGGCCAGAGGGACCAAAGTGAGCAAATGGTCTGGGTGGGGACAAGGGTGACCAACTGCCCCGGTTTGCCCCAGGATCGTCCAGTTTTAAAACTGGAAGGCCCACGTCCTAGGCAATTCAGAATGATTGGTCTCCCTACCTCCTGCCTCGTGGGGACTGTGGGACCATGCAGAACAGGTGCTTCCTCTGAAGTGACAATCCCACCTAGCTCAGCGAACTTCACCGTACTGGGAGTGTGGCTCACTTCTGCCAGATCATCTAACATTTCAAGAAGAGTCAGGAATCTAGATTTTATGTGAAATTTCTCAATTTTAATTGTTTGGAATTAATCCACATTTTAAAAGCTCTAGGTGTTTCTAGGGAGTGATGGGGACAGCTTTCCCCGTAAGTGGTCAGAAGTCATTGCTTTGGTGAGCAAGAGGCACCAAGGGGGCAGGACCCAGGGCAGAGCTCTTTGTTCTTTGCCCTTTGGTCCTCCAGGCTGCCTGTGAGGGGGGTCAGGGCGGCCTGTAGGTGCCCACAAGGGAGCCCGTGGGTGAAGATGGCCCTCGCTGGGTCTACAGAACCCCATGGGAAGGGAGCTGAGTACCTCTGAGTCTAGCCCCTCATTTCACAAAAGAGGCCCAAGACTGAGAATCCTCTCCAGGGCCCCAAAGCGAAACCGTGAACCACCATAGGTCACCCATCCCTACATCTGTTTGGCCCCCACCCTCTTCCGCCTCACCACCCCTTCCAAGATTTCTATGACAGGGTCTGAGATTCTTCTTGAACACAAGCACCACGGACAAGTAACAAGATCCTTTGGCAAATGGGAAGGGCCAAGGACACAGCTGCTCTTGAGGTTTTATTAGAAAAATCTGCCCAATTAAAGGAAGTTGCTGGTTGACTTTTTTTTTTTTTTGCCAAAACAAGGAAGCTAATAAAACATTGTCTTTAGAAGGAAGGATAAGTATGCAATTTCCTAGTTTATTTTTCAAGAATCCTATTATGGAGAGAAGCCAGATCTCCTCTGATGTTGATTTAGCACACAATTATTTGAATGACTTAAGTCTGGGTTTCTATGCAGTTGAGACCATTAGTTTTGAACCCTTACAAACACAAGCCCCCTGTTTCATGCGAACATGGAAAGTGTGAGTGCAGCTCTCAGAGTTGCTGGGCCCCACCTGGGCGAACTTAAGAGGAAACGAGAGGAATTTATTGGAAGACACACGGTTGACTCCTAGGGAGTCAGAACCAGATGGAAGGCCATCAGAGACCCTGGTAGTATCCCTCCTCCATCTTCTCTCTCTGCCAGTCTACTTACTCGCCTTACCCACATGGCAGAGCTGCTCCCCCACACCTAAAATTATGAATCACAAATCCAGGACACAGTATGATAAGGCATAGGCTCAGGGGAAGAACCTGATTGGCCCAGATTGAGTCAGGTGACCACCCCTTGTCCAATTTGCTTTAGCACACAATTATTTGAATGACTTAAGTCTGGGTTTCTATGCAGCTGAGACCATTAGTTTTGAACTCTTACAAACACAAGCCCCCTGTTTCATGCGAACATGGAAAGTGTGAGTGCAGCTCTCAGAGTTGCTGGGCCCCACCTGGGCGAACTTAAGAGGAAACGAGAGGAATTTATTGGAAGACACACGGTTGACTCCTAGGGAGTCAGAACCAGATGGAAGGCCATCAGAGACCCTGGTAGTATCCCTCCTCCATCTTCTCTCTCTGCCAGTCTACTTACTCGCCTCTACCCACGTGGCAGAGAGCTGCCCCCCCACACCTAAAATGATGAATCACAAATCCAGGACACAGTATGATAAGGCATAGGCCAGGGGAAGAACCTGATTGGCCCAGATTGAGTCAGGTGACCACCCCTTGTCCAATCACCTACAGCCAGACCAGCTGACTTGCAAGGTGCAAATATGGCCGCTAGGGTCCGAGCCGCCCGAGGGGCTTGCGGAGCGGAGTTGCGGGGAGGTGGGGGAGGTGGGGGAGGTGGGGTGGGTGGGCTCGAGGATGGCGTCCCTACCTGTGCTTTTCATCGTCTGCTGATACAGAAAATGCCTAAGGATAAAAAACCACTGCAGATTTAAGACGCTGATGGTAAGGGAGCATTTGTTTTATTCCTTAAAACTTCATTTACATAAAATTGTGAAATAGTGAACATATATTGGAGCCATTTAAAAATTCTGTTCACTAGTGGATTGTAGACCCCTTGCAAGGACCCCACCCGCAGCCTGAAGTTCAGGAATGGAGGCCTCAGATAGCTTCTTGCATAAGGATAATGAACCCTTTGCCGATATCGGCCTTTCTCCCCCAGGGGTGCCTCGCCTGTTTGGGCCCAGGAGAGGAAAGAGCTCGGCCTGTCCGCTTTTTAGAAGGTCCCTCTGAGCTGGAATAATCCCCACCAAGCCGAGGGGCAGGGAGGACCTTCCTGCGTGTTTTCTCCGAATCCTAAAGCAGGTGGAGAGCCAGGAAGGGAGTTGGGAGGGGCGGGGAGAGAGCCAGAGGCTTAGCACGTGGGTTTATCAGCTAATCACTTGCCTCCTCCTTCACTCTGGTAACCCATTCCATTCATGTATTCATTCCTGAAAGTGTTGAGCGATGAGAAAACATCCTTTCATGATGCTGCCAGACCACTCTGGTGAGGGGTGCTGGGGCCCAGGGCTGGGACCTATCAGAGGCTTCAGAGAGGACAGGTATTTGAATTAGCCTTAAAAGGTGCGTTCATTCATTCATTTATTCATTCGGTCACCAAATACTTTGAGTGTCAGCTGTGTGCAGACACCATTCTAGGTGCTGGGGACACACTGGGGAGATAACAAAGTTCCCGTCCTTGTTACAGGCCAGCGAATTGATTCCACTATTTAGGGATGAGGGCGAGGCCAGCTGCCAGCGTTTAGACCCATAATACTTGTAACCCAGCAAAGGGCTTACATGCCCGAGGCTCAGAAAGCCAAACTCTGGCAGGGGGAGTTTGCAGCAGGGCACCAAGCAAAGGAGTGGGAGACCAGCCTCAGATCCACTTGAACTTGGTCTTTGAGTTGGGGGTGTTTTAAAGGCAAAGAACAAAGAAGCTGGGCTTAATCATGGTCTTGTGACATTTCTGTGACATTTTCTTAGTCATCGTTTTGGGATTTGGAATGTCTCTGGTTTACGATTCTCCGGCCAGGTGGTCCATGGCTGGGGGCTCTGTGAGCTCATGTTACCCTGGAGGAACAACCTGAGTTCGTCCATTAATGATGACATCTATAATGGCGATTTTAGTACATTAACGATGTTATCTACAACAGCAGTCTTAGTCATCTGATTCTGGCTGATTAGTTAGTGTTCAGTGAGGCCAGAATTCAGGTCAAAGGGGACAAGAAAGGGATTAAAATTTCTGTTAGAGAGATTAATCATAAACTCGCTTAAGGGAATTCAGTTTCAGGGGGACTCGGTTTCATACTCAGCTCGTGAGACTCCCCAGGCCGGGGTCGGCCCCTCCTCCCCACCTGGCATGCATTGAGCGCCTACTGCCTGCCAGGCACCATGCTTAGTGCTTGATCTGACCTTGTCATCCTGTCTTCATGCCGGTCCTCCTCAGAGGATACTCGTGTTAGCCCCACTTTGCAGATGAGGGAACGGAGGCTTAGTGCGGCTAAGCCACTAGAGCCTTGTCCCCACCTGTGTGATTTGCTCTGTCCTGTATGCCGGGAGATTTGTCTGCTACTCTATAATAATTCTCCATTCATCCGGTGCCCTCTCTGGAGGACCCTTAAGGACCTCCCCTAACACAGGAAGTGCTCAGTGGGGTTCGTGGAGGGGACCAGTGTCTTCCCCACCCCCGGATCGCAGGTGTCTGGCCCCCACCTTGGAACCCTTGTTCTCAGCTCTTTCCTCCATGGTAAGGACCAAGGACTGATAGTAGCAAAGCAGTGCCCTCCCAGGGGAAGAGAAAGGATGACAGGGATGGAGGCTTTCGTGCTGGAATTTCAGGCATCAGGTTGAGGAGAAGATTTTAAGCTCCACTTTCTGTGCTCCCTGAAGTTTCCCCCTGGAATTGGTGGCAGTGAAAGGATACGGGTTGGGGAAGGATCTGAACCCCAGTTTTCCCATTTCTATGTCACTGTGATTTACTGGCCCATGGGGCACCTGCCTGCATTGATGCCCAAGGTCCCCCAAATCTTGGGGAGGGTACCTGATGCTTCTCCCAGAAAAGTCACCCCTCGGCTTATGCCTCGAAAAGGAGTCAGTACCCCTTTCTCAGTGGGTCCCAGTTGCTTTAAAAAGGAGAGAAAAATCGAGAGCCGCGGGGTTTGAAGCAATGTATTCTTCCGGCAGTCGGTGGAGTTAGAATCCAGAGGGGAAGGGTCCCGGGCTTCTGTTCACTGCAGTCCTAGCAAGAATGCAGCTTTAACCTCGGAAGTGACGTTGCCTCCTTCCAGCCCAGATGAAATTAACCTGTCCTGTGTGGGTGATGTCCTGAGGGCCCCATAAACCTGGGTTCCAGCTACCTCTGCTGCCCACCTTGGTGTGTGGCCTCAGGCAGGCCACTTCCTCTGAGTCTCAGCTTCCTCTGCTCAGAAGTGAGAGACTCTTAGGTGCCTACAGGGGTGAAGCAGATAGGGAGGTGGTGCCCGGGCTAAGTGAGCCTGGGAGACCCCTGCCCTTACTATGTGGGAATGAGGGCTCGGATTTCTAGAGCTGCTGATTTTTCAAGAGAAACTAGAACGTTGGCTTTTCTCTCCTTTGAAGATTTTTATCATACTTTTGTCATTTTAAAGTTTTTAATTAACATACAACATTCATGCCCCCAAAAGGTGTTCGCATCCAAAGTGTCCAGTCAGCTGGATTTTTTTTTTCAGGGGCCAGGGCATGGGTGAAGCAGATAGGGAGGTGGTGCCCGGGCTAAGTGAGCCTGGGAGACCCCTGCCCTTACTATGTGGGAATGAGGGCTCGGATTTCTAGAGCTGCTGATTTTTCAAGAGAAACTAGAACGTTGGCTTTTCTCTCCTTTGAAGATTTTTATCATACTTTTGTCATTTTAAAGTTTTTAATTAACATTACAACATTCATGCCCCTAAAAGGTGTTCGCATCCAAAGTGTCCAGTCAGCTGGATTTTTTTTTTTTTTTTTTTGCGTTACGCGGGCCTCTCACTGCTGTGGCCTCTCCCATTGCGGAGCGCAGGCTCAGCGGCCACGGCTCACGGGCCCAGCCGCTCCGCGGCACGTGGGATCCTCCCGGACCGGGGCACGAACCCGCGCCCCCTGCATCGGCGGGCGGACTCTCAACCACTGCGCCGCCAGGGAAGCCCCCAGCCAGATGGATTTTTGAGAACTGAGCACCGTTCAGCACCCGCATCCAGAAACAGAGCACACCTGCCTCGAAATCCCACCTTCCCCCAACCCTCACTGTCACTGCCTTGGTGGCGCCCCATCCCCAGAGGTGACCACTGTCCCAGCCTCTAACACCGGACATCAGCTTTGCTGGTTTGTATCAACACTTTACATCCAGGGTGTACTTCTGAGGCTGGCTTCTTTCCCCTTCATTGTCTGACATTCAGACAAATTTGGGGCGCGCTTGTAAACCATTCACTCTCAACTTCTGGTTTAGTCATTTTACTGAGATGGGCATTTGGCTGCTTTCGTGTGTGAGGCCAATAATAAGAGAGCTGCTGTGAGCATCTTAGCAGGTGCCTGCTGGTGTGTAGACGAACACATTTCTATCGAATTCATTCTAGGGGTGGAATTGCTGGTTCATAGGAAGGCACACATCCAGAGAAAGATGAATTTGCTCTGAAACCTCCCTACTTTATAGTGACAGAAAGCAATGAATGTTCGTTTAAACGGGGATTCAGCCAAGTAAAACGTTCTTCAGGCAGATTAGGCCTGCTGGCAGCCAGTTCATGAACTGTAGGCTGGGTTGAACCTGACAGTCTGAATTAGCCCTCGTAGCGTACAGTCACCTTCATTGGTGTTTTGTCTTGCTTCTTAAACTTTTTGATATTTTTCATCTTAAAAGAGCTATAACCATGTTAGAGAAAATTCAGAAAAAAGGAGAAAAGTAAAAAGTATCCCTGAGAGTTCATCCCCCTAAAACAGACATGGTAGTGTCTTTGTATACTTTGTGTTCTAGTGCTTTTTTCCCCCCTGTGGATATATATGTATTTTTTTTTTTCTTACAAATGTGCAATAATATTGCGCTGCATAAATTATATATTCTGCCTTTTTGATTCAATCATAAGCATTTGCATGTTATTACATGGTCTTCCTATCCAACTGTGGTTGGTTTTAGATTCAGTGAATTTTCTGGGTGGAGAGAAAACAACTCCTGTCTCTGTTATTAGATTTATCATTACATCTGTAAATGAAGGGGCTGCTGGTAAGAGAGCTTTTTCTCTTTTTTTTTTTTTTTTTTTTTTTTGTGGTACGCGGGCCTCTCACCGTTGTGGCCTCTCCCGTCGCGGAGCACAGGCTCCGGACGCGCAGGCTCAGCGGCCACGGCTCACGGGCCCGGCCGCTCCGCGGCAGGTGGGATCTTCCCGGACCGGGGCACGAACGCGTG
>NC_041230.1:51908611-51911270 GCF_002837175.3 Physeter macrocephalus | reverse complement strand
ACGCGGGCCTCTCACCGTTGTGGCCTCTCCCGTCGCGGAGCACAGGCTCCGGACGCGCAGGCTCGGCGGCCACGGCTCACGGGCCCGGCCGCTCCGCGGCACGTGGGATCCTCCCGGACCGGGGCACGAACGCGTGTCCCCTGCGTCGGCGGGCGGACTCTCAACCACCGCGCCACCAGGGAAGCCCGCTTTTTCTCTTTTAAGAATGAGGCTTTATTCCAGGTGCATAGGAAAGTGGTTTTAAGAGCATGAAGTCTGCGGCCACACTACGTGGGTTCAGAATCCTGGTTGTAATGATCGCCTCCTGCGTGTCCTCTCAAGGACTCAGTTTGCTGTATCTGGAAAATGGGGAGAATAAACAGTGTTTACCTCGTGGTTTGTTGTGAGGACTGAATGAGGTGATACATGTCATGTGCTTAGAGCAGGGTTTGGCATTTTGTAAATGTGTAGCAAGGGCTAGCTATTTATTCTTAGCTACAAGAACTATTTTTTATGTGTATTTTTCTGCATGTAAAACCAATACTTGTTCATTACAGAAACATTAGGATACTCAAGAGAGAGACCCCCTGTGAACATTTATGGGTATATTTTGCCAGTCTAGTATCAGTGCTTATGTAATATGCATGCTTGTCTACCCGTAACTCGAGATCGCAACATAGGGATTGTTTGGTAACCTGTTTCTCGGTGACCCCAGATTTCTCTCTCTGTCATTGTTGGGAGCTGTTGTCCGTGGGCCTCTTCAGGTTTCTGCATGTTTTCAATGGAAAACATGGACCCTCTGTTCAAGGATATTTGTATAGTGGCGGTTAGACATGGTGCTTCTCTTCAAGTAAAGGCCAGGGTTGTTTTCTGCTCAATATAATTCAGAATCTCACTCCCGGACAAGGTCAGGCAGGCTGCCTGCCCAGCAGAAGAGATCTGGGTGCCCTAAGCTCAGGGTTCCTCAGCAGGGGAGAACATGCAGTGTGAGTGGCATCCTGCCGGGGCCCCCTCATGTCGCCCTGGGGAACCTGGGCCAGGGGGCCTGCTGCAGACCTGATGCTCATGCTGTCTGCTGTGTGCAAGGGATCAAGTCCTTTGTCTCTGATCCAGGACTCTTGTGTCTCCTGCAGCAGCTATGAAACGGTGGCAGGCTCGCCTGCGGGCTTGCACGTTAGGTACAATCTCTGCTCATCGCAGGACTTGAGAGCCATTCCCCAGTCTTCTCCAGCATGATTTCCAGTGGCTGTGCAGTGGTCCCTCATTTTGCTTTTCTATCCCTCTCTGGACCAATCTCTCATCATTGGAAACAGGTTATTTTTCATTTGTTCACTATTTTAACCTTTAAAAAAATTTTACAATGTTGTTGGTTTCTGCTGTACAACAAAGTGATTCAGTTGTACGTATGTATACATTCTTTTTCATATTCTTTTCCATTATGATTTATCACATGATATTGAGTATAGTTCCCTGTGTTATACAGTAGGACTGTGTTTAATGTTTTCACTGTCTTATACAGTAGGACCGTGTTTAATTTTTTCACCATTTTCACAGCGTTGCCATGAAGTGCTGACAGTCTTGTAGCTAAGCTTGGCTCTCATGTGACTATTTCCGTACCATAAATAGAAATTCCAAGGAATGACAAGATGCTGATATTGGCATATCAATGCGCCCATTGTAGATGGAGACCTAGCTGATCCTGAGCCCTGGGATTTTCTCTGTCACAGATTCTGAGCTCTTTGAGAGGAGGGACATCCTCATCCTTGTGTCCCTAATACCAAGCACATAGTAGGCGTGCATCCAATGTTAGTTGGACTCAAATAGGGTCCATAAATAGAATCAGGAGTGTGCCTCGGCTCTGTATCGGATGATGTTGAACCCGCCTGTTCTCTCTCATCACCGTTGTCCTCCAGGAGACCGTCTGAATGCCACAAAATCACTTTCAGTGTAAGGAGATAGTCAGAAGGCAAAGGAAACCTAGGACTTGGGGGGCTGCCCTGGGGGGAGGGGACCGAGTCAGCTCCTTAACCCCCTAAATCATCCCCCCAGTTATGTGTGAGACCCAGCCCTGTTGTCATTTGTATTTGTAAGTCATTCTTTCTTCTGTGTGGGTCCCGTCTCCTGGAAGGACCACATTTGTTTAAGACTTCCACGGGTGATGGGCCCTTGGGTATTGCATTTCCGGTGCAGGGCTCCTGTGAGCAATGCTGCAAAGAACGCTGTACTGCGAGTGCTCACACATGTAGGTGTTCCTGTTGGGCGTATATGGAGGAGTGGAATTTCTGCCTTATACCGCTACGCCTGTGTGCAGCTTTAGCCGGTACTCCCAGATGGTTAGAAAGTGTTTATTCCATGAATGACTTAATGGAATCCAAGGATCAGGGTGACGGATAAATCGAAGGCATCACTGCGGTCAGGGCTGGCCTCCCGGGCAAATGGCCCTGCGCTCAGACGGGCCTGGGCCTGGGATTTAATGCTCTGTGGCAGCCTTCTTGAAATTCTAAATAATTTTATCTTTATGTTTGTGTTTTGTAAGTGATGTGTGATGGGATAATGGAGCATGCGCTGCGGGCTTGGCAGGCCTGCCTGCTGCCACCTCCCTGCTTCCCAGAATGAGTTTCAGCCACCGGCTCCCTCCCTCCCCCTCCCCCTCCCCCTTCCTTCCCTCCCCCTCCCTCCC
>NC_041230.1:51899275-51907812 GCF_002837175.3 Physeter macrocephalus | reverse complement strand
TTCCCCCCTCCCCCCCTCCCAGTAACCACTGCTGCTCTCCACCCACTTGTCCCATGAGCATCCTCTGTCTGAGGGAGCCTGTCATTAAATAACAAACGAAAAACACCACGACAGTTTGAGAGAGAGAGAAAGACGCAAAGGGAAAGATGAAGAAGAGGAAAAGTCTTTTTTATGCCTTTTGAGCAAGGGCTGCACATTTTCCCTTCGCCTGGGCCCACAGATTCCACAGCGGCCCTGGCTGGAGTTCATCCCCTGCTCCCCGTGGCCAAGCCCTTCTGCCCAAGCACTTCACACATGTGATCACATTTAACCTCTCACCACCCCTATGAGATCAGCATTACTGTCATCAGCCCCCTTTTGCAGACAAGGAGCCGAAGGCACGGAGCGTGGAAGTAACCCTCCCGGGCAGCAGCTGGGAAGTGGGCAGGTTTGAAGGCTGCTGTTTCTGCCCCCAAAGCCTGTGCTTGTTACCCCCTTAGGGCACCCGGCCTCCCTGCCGGTCTGGACCCCCTCAGGCAGGGAGGGCCAGCTTGTCAGGGGAAGCGGAAGAGCCTTCGTGGCGAAGGGGCCTTCTGGCGGCATCAGCAGAAGGGCCCGGCTGGCACTTACGGCCAGGGGTTAGTTCCCGGAGGCTGGCGCCCGGCAGTGGGGGGCCAGCAGCCTGAAGGGGCCAAGGGGGCTCTGCAGTGTGTGGCCCGTGGATGGGCCGCAGCCACTTCGGGCTGTGGGAAGCTTCATGAAATGATGAGGTTGCGATTCATAATGCATGAGGGGTCGGGTGGAGGCGCCTCTCGGGACACAGGGCCTTTGTTCCCGGCTTGTAATCATCTCAAGAGAGGAAGGAAGTAAACAAGATTTATCTCCCAGAGTCTAATCAACTTCCTTTTGGGGCGGCCCGCTCTCTGTCGCGCAGAACTCTGAATGCCCGCCAGGGAATGCTTTGCGATGAGTTAGTATTGGTCAGACTTTGAAGGGCCGAAGATATATAACTTGCTTACAGTGTCTTAGAAAACACGCAGTTCTATTGTGTATGTGTGTGTGTGTAGCTTCTTTCCAGACCAGCCATTTCACAGATCTCTGTATTGTTCACCCTTCCGGCCTCTATGAGAAGTTTTCTTTGTTTCAGTTTGGTTTGTTTTTAAATGGGAGGAGAAAGAAAATGACAAGAGGGGAGATGGTTTGCCCCAATCAGTAGCTCAGCTGGAAATGGACTTAAGGTCAAAGGTCAGCTAATCAATCACCAAATAGGCTTTGAGGAGCTCCCGCCTACAAGTGAAGTTCACGGCAGAGTCAGCACCAGGTGCTGAAGCCGTAAATTCCGGGTGGCGGCAGCCAGGGGGCTGTTGACCAAGTGTCTCGGGAAGCTTCAAGGCAGATTTGTCTCTTGCCAGCCGCTGACTCTGTTTTCTGCTGGGCCCTGCCCCCTGGGCCAGAACTGATTGCACGAAGGCTGGACATCTGATCCGCGCTGGGCCAGTCAGCGTCTCTGCCCCTTGAAACGCCGTCCGGACTGATTCTGGAACAGAGGAGATGAAATCCTGGGTGGGGCTGGCAGCCGTGTGTGTCTTGCTCAGAGAGAGAATAAGCAGGGGTGCAGAAGGGGGAGCTCAAGGGGGAGGCAGGGGCGGGGGAGATAGAGAGAGACCTCCTTGCTGTTTTCCAGGCCCTGCTTCCAGCACTGTGAGACCCAACCACATGCGCGCCTCTGGGTTCTCTGAGACACCCCCTGACCTTCCACTAAATCTCCTTTGGTAATTCAAGTTTCTAGAGTGGCTTTATGTAGGAGCAGCCACATAATGCTGGGGGCTTAGTGCAGAAGGAACCTGTAGGGCCCCTTGTTCAAACATTATTCAGAATTTCAGGCTGGTGACAGCAGAGCATAAAACCAAGTGGGGACCCTTCTAAGCCAGGCCCTGTGACTATGCAGGTTGTGGGCCCCTGGGAGCCAGCCCTGGGTTCGTGTTACCTGCAACCCAGAGAGTCTTGAGCTAGACAGACAGACCCGGCCGGAAAGGTGGTCTTCCGACCTGAACAAAAGATATTTCAAAATTCTTCCCAGAACTGCATCAAAGAGGGCAGCCACAGGCCAGGAAACCAGAATGGACAGAAGAGTCCAGGAATAAAATGAAGGAAAAGACATCTAGCAGGGAGCCCTGCTAGCAGGCATCTAGCAGGCATTAGCAGGGAGCCCTGGGGTGGGATGGGAGCAAAGCAAACTCCTTTACATTCCCTCCTGCCGGGCGAGTGCAGACGGAGCCCGAGGTCTGGGGGAGGAACGCACCGAGGGCAGAGCAGTGCAGCCTGAGGACCCCAAACGGGGCCGCCACAGTGTATGACAGTGAAGAGGGGGAGTCTGGATCAGATCAGAGCAAAGAGAACCTTCCCTTCGCTCAGTGCAGCGGAGGGGGGCCCCAGCAGCAGTGCGGAGAGCGGGGCTGCAGAGCCCCATGGGCACCTCTCAGTAATGCAGGTGTCTGCTGCTGTGTTTAATTAACTGAGGAATTAACTGAATCCTCTTCTCATTCTCCTTTGTGAGTTCAAGTATTCCCTTCCCATGTACACCCCCAAAGGCCCATCCCCCGCTGCTGTCACGTTTGGGGGTTAAGGCTTCAACATACGAATTTTGAGGGGACGCAAACATTCAGCCGATAACATCCAGCTGTGGGTCTTTGCCTTCTGATCTGGCTTTGTATCCTGACTCCGCTGCTGTGAATACATCTTTGCCGTGGAAATGACTCTGTGCTGCAACTCCTGACTTCTTCCAGTGAGTCTCTGAATGTGGGTGTGGTCTGGGAACCCTCGCCGCAAATGGGTGTGTGTGGTTTCTTGCTTTTTGTTTCTGGCAGGTAGTTACATTACTTTCACAAGGAACACATAAATGTGCTTTAAGATTGCGTCGAACGAATGCGCAGCCGCGATGTTATTTCAGCAGCAAGATCACGTTCTCGGCGCAGCATCCGCATTGACTATGTCCGGCAGCCGCTCCGCCCGGTGGCTTCCTTCCCACTCGTGGCCCTTGGCTCTGACATCCCTCCGATGAGGAGGAGATGGTCGGAACCCATGCCCGCCTCTCCTCCTGCCACTGAAGGCAGGAAACTGCTGGGGTATCCTGGAGCAGGGCCTCGTCGCCCCTGGAAGGGAAACCAAGTGTGTGCATATGCAGCCAGAAACCAGAACTCCCGAGTAGAGGAGATGGTAAGCAGTGGAGGAGCATGCTTCCAGAACCGGTTCCGAGGTCCTCGGTGGCTCCTGGGGAGTTCCTCTCAGGAATGCAGAGGCGACTGGCCCTTCTGTTCTGGAAAGGTCACTGCTTGCATCCCATTCACTTGTCCCAGTGACTGTCCTGGTAGCGCCCGCGAATGAGAGAATCAGAACAGAGTGATTTCAGCCAGCAGAGTGGGCAAAAAGATGGCTGTGCCGAAAATGCAAACCCGGCAGAGTCCAGCGTGCTCCTAAATTTGCAAGTCGGTAACATTGTTGTGTTTCTTTGTTCCTGTTCTAGCTTGTCTGCTTGGACAGCCCGTTTGTCCAGAGTTTCCCAACTGGTCCCCCGGGGGCCGTCTTCACACCAGGAGATGCCGCCTCTCCCGGCTCCTGGAAGCCGAGGATGGAGGAGGGGAGGGAGAGCGGGCCCGGGGGTGGCTCTTAGAAACGCAGCACGCAAGCCCAGGGTTCCAAACGGTGCAGGCTGAGTGACATGGCAAGAGAGCGCAGTGGTTAGAACAAGGGCTGGGGCATCACACAGACTTGGGCCCCCGCCTGCCTCGGCCCCAGGGAACGGGGGCAAGTCAAGGGGCCTCTCTCTGTGAGCGCCTGTTTCCTCATCTGTAACGTGGTGCCAGAAGTTTCTACTTCACCTGGGGCACACTGAGGATGAAATGAAACTGTGTATGTGAAGGGCAGGCACCGGGCAACTGTTGTTAACCGCTGGCTCCCCGGGGTCGTCGTGACCACGTGCTGGGGGAGGGTGGGGGCGGGGAAGGAGCTGACCTTCATCGAAGCCAGTAAGGTACCAGGAACTTTAGATTTTCTTGACTCCAAACAAGAATCCCATGAGGCAGGGCTGGACTTTTCAGAATTTAACCTGCATACACATCCCCTGGAGGATCTTTTGCTAAAATGTAGATTCTGGTTCGGCAGGTCTGGGGGTGGGGGCTGAGATCCTGCATTTCTAACAGACCCTCAGACCTCACTGGTGCTGCTGGACCATGACCACACTTTCCTGCAGCCTGGCCTGATTTGTCCTCTCGCCTTACTGTCCATCTCCTAAGCTCCCACCCTCCCTGACCAGGTCGCATTCTTCTTTTTTTAAATTTATTTATTTATTTTTGGCTGCGTTGGGTCTTTGTTGCTACGCGCGGGCTTTCTCTAGTTGCGGTGCGTGGGCTTCTTATTGTGGTGGCTTCTCTTGTTGCAGAGCACAGGCTCTAGGTGCGTGGGCTTCAGTAGTTGTGGCACACGGGCTCAGTAGTTGTGGCGCAGGGGCTTAGTTGCTCCGCGGCATGTGGAATCTTCCCGGACCAGGGATCGAACCCGTGTCCCCTGCATTGGCAGGCGGATTCTTAACCACTGCGCCACCGGGGAAGCCCAGGTCGCGTTCTTCTGTGACCCTTTCTCCTGGTCCTGTTGTATTATCCTTCACAACACTTGTAATCAAGTGATTATGTACATTTTAAAGATGGGGAAACTGAGGCCAGCTAAAGGGCGGGCGCAGGTCACACAACTAGGGAATCTGCAGAGCTTGGCTCCTGGGCCGCGTCTCTTTACCCGGAGGCTCTGCCGTCTCTGTTTGACCGTGGCTTCATCACAAAAGCTGTTCGATGCTAAAGGCCAAGGGGATTTCTGCCCTTAAATTCAGTGAGTTTTGATCCTGTTCATGAGCCAAACCCACTTCTCTTTTCTTGGTGTTTCCTTTCTTTCCTCTGGCAGAGGGCAGCAGTTGAAGCTCATCGATTCCGAACCACATGCCGAGTGTAAATCCCAGCTCCGACCTCCTTGTGTGATTTTCAGGGAGTCCATTAACCTTTCTGTGTCTCGGTTTCCTCAGCTGTCATACTTGAACCTGCCTCCGAGATGATCAAATGAAACAGTGCCGGTGAAGGGCTCACAGCAGCACCTGGCAGGTTGTGAGCACGATACGTGTGCTTGGTGTTGTTACGTTTTAAAATAACAACCTATGTTTGCTCAAGGAACAGAGCTCTGTTGGAAGATTCTTTTGGTCGGTTCCTAGGCGGCCGGACAAGCTGCCCTTTCCGGCTGTGTGACATTGGGCAAGTTCCTAGACCTCTCTGAGCAGCATTTCTCCCACCTGCAAAATCAGGGGTCGTCCTCCCCACAAGATTCCTCTGAGCAGTCAGAGAAATACTGGGTCTAGAGAGCAAGGGACTGAACCTGAGAGTCTCTTCCTTGGAACCAACGATCTGAGATTCACACGGGCAAATACAACTTCAGAGGGAGAACCACGTTTCTCTGAGCCTGGCGCGTGCACCGCTGGAAAGCCTCTGGGTCGTTGATGGCGCAGCCTCCGTCTCCCTGTTTCCCACCTCGTGGGCTGCCGAGGGGCTGGGCTCGTCATCTCCACGGTGGGGTTGGTGGGCCTTAGAAGAGCATCGGGAACTCTTCAGTCCTGACCAAAGAGGCAACACGCCCGAAGTTCTCTGAGGCCTCGGCTTCCACCGCGAATGTGCTGGGGCCACTCGCCCCCGCTCTGGGTGTCCCGTGGCTTTCCGGAGCTGGAGGTTATGGAAGGTCGGGGCAGCCTCTTGGACTGGCGGGGCTGGCAAAGGCGGATTGTGCTTTCTGAGGGCGATTTGCCTGGAATCTGCTTATGCTCTTAGCTTGGCCCGTGCAGACGAACAAAAGATGGAGGCAGAGCCCTGGGGCCACGAGGCTGCAGGGAGGCCAGGAGGGAGTTTGGGGTCAGCAGGAGAGGGGGAGCCCTCCCCAAGCCTGGGGCTGAGGTGCTTCTCTGCACACAAGGCTTGTGGGGTGGGGAGTGGGGTGCTCTCAGTTCCAAGGTCGAGCTGGGGAGAGGGGCGATGGGGGCACCCTTAGGACAGAGCTCCTGAAGGTGTGGTCTGGGGACCACTGGCTGGTCAGGAGGGGCCTTCCTTAGGTTCTTCTGGGCAAATGGTCAGCAATTCCCTGAACTTTCATCTTGATGTAAAGTAAGGGATGCTTAGCAGTAACTCCAAAAGCGAGTTATTAAGTTATTGTAATCATTAAGTTGGTGTCCATGGGATGGGGAAAATATTAACAAAAAGTATGCACATCCTTCTCTACTCTTCCAAGTGGGACCGATGGCAGGACTACCTGATTGGCGCCTCTCAGATCTTTATAGCTCTGATCAGGGAAATGGGTTATGTTTCTATGAGAAAGGGCACAGCAGAGAGATGCAGGGAAGAGGAGACCAGGTGTTTAAAAGGGAGAGAAGGATGGGAGAGAGGAGAGAGCAAGGGTGCTGGGGAGGGAGAGAGAGGGTCGGCTGCTGCTTGGGGTGGGACTCTGGGGAGAGAGGACACTTGTCATGTTGTGGCCACGTGTGTCTCGAATCCCATTCCTGGATGTGGGGACCCACCCACCTGCTGGGTCCTGAGCTAGAAGCCAAGTTGAACTCTGTGTGCCAATTCAGATGCCTGGTTGGAATTAGACGTGCAAGAGTGATTGGGTGGGAAGCCTGTGATGGATTGGTGGGGAGGGAGCAGGAGGGGAGACCTACGGTGCGGGTCTGACACCCGGGAAAGGAGACGCAGAAGGAGAGGCTCGGCCTGCAGGGCAGCACAGAGGGAGTCTTGGCCCTGCTGATGCGGAGCCCCAGAGAGAAGATGAGGTGGTGGAGGAGCCGCCGGGGAGGCCGGAATGACCCATTCCTCCACGTCTGTCCTTGGCTGGGAGCAGGGAGGCTGCTGCGTTCTCTCTTGGAGAGAGATCTGAGCGGTGCACCCCCATGGCCACCACAAACCCAGGAGCACAGACAGAGTAGCCCTGAAGAGGGTGGGTTCTGGAGGCAAAAGTCCGCTGCAGGACAGGGTTAGAAGATGAGGAGGGTCCCAGGCTGAGAGCCGCTGGTCTACACCAAGAGCGACGGGAAGTTGGATCTTTCGACTCAGCTACGCTCTGGATCCAACAGCCTGTGCTGTCCAAGTGTGTGTGTCACACGTGGCCCAGCTCAGGTAACCTCCAGCACCTGAGCCCCGAGGCCTGGGGACACTCACAGTCAGTGGCTCTCATCAAACCAACTCCCAGATCCTTCAGTGTCGGGTGTTAGGTGTTTCAGAAAGCACCGCCAGATGAACATCCTCTTACTTAGGGCCGGATCGTTCCCTGGTTGCCTCTCCTGGGTGCCCCAGTTTATTCTGTGAAATTTGCTGGTTGGTGGGTGGGGCCCTGTCTCAAGGCCACACCCCCACCCCTGGGGGAGGAGTGCCACCTGGCGGTCCCTCTCCAGCCTCAGCTTCCTGGCGGGTGTCAATAGCCGCTGGTGCCACTGTCATTGAGGCTGGTGGCACCTGTCTGGGATGAAGGCGGCGTCCACCATTAGCTCTTGGAAACTGAAATCTCTTAAAGGAGGATGCAGCCTTTCTTCCTCCCAGATGAGAGTGGAGACTTAAACATAAAACCTCCGGAGAAGAGGGGCTGAAATACTCAGAGGTGCAAGCCACAGAGCAGACCTTCGGGGGGCTGAATGGCAGCCCCCGTAAAAAGGCAGGTCCCAGCCCTCATACCTGGCCCCTGGGCACGTGACCTTGTTTGGAAGTAGGGACTTTGCAGATATACTTAAGGCTGTGGAGAGGAGCTCATCCTGGATTAGGGTGGGCCCTGAATCTAATGACAGGTGTCCTGATGAGAGACAGAAGTCACAGCCTCAGGAAGGCCGTATGGTGATGCAGGCGGAGACAGCACTGATGCGTCTACGAGGTCCCTAATGCCCGGGATCGCTGGCAGCCACCAGAAGCTGGGAGAGGCCTGGGACGGACTGTCCCCCAGCGCCCCGGAGGGGACCCACCCTGCCGACACCTCGATTTTGGATGCTGACCTCTGGGTCTGTGAGAGAATACATTTCTGTTGTTTTAAGCCCCACAGTTTGCGGTGCTTCATTAGAGCAGCTCCAGGAAGTAATATTTACAAGACCCATTCCAGGAAAATCAAGCTTGAACACTGGAGGATGATAGCTGTAGCACCTGTCCTATGAAGAATAGGTGGGCTTGGAGGCCTGGGAGGCCCAAACCCGGGAGGCCACCACATTGACCGTGTCCTTGCATTTTGCCTTTAGTGAACCAGGTTGAACCTGGGCGATGCTGGGTCTCCCAGGGGTCTTGTTAAAATGCAGATCCTGAGTTAATAGTTGGGGGCGGGGCTTCCCTGGCGGCGCAGCGGTTGGGAGTCCGCCTGCCGATGCGGGGGACGCGGGTTCGTGCCCCGGTCCGGGAGGATCCCACATGCCGCGGAGCGGCTGGGGCCGTGAGCCATGGCCGCCGGGCCTGCGCGTCCGGAGCCTGTGCTCCGCCACGGGAGAGGCCGCAGCAGTGAGAGGCCCG
>NC_041230.1:51888354-51899265 GCF_002837175.3 Physeter macrocephalus | reverse complement strand
GAGAGGCCCGCGTACCACAAAAAAAAAAAAAAAAAAAAAAAAGTTGGGGGCGGCCTGCGGTCCTGCATTTCTAACAGACTCCCAGGACCACCCTGGGCAGCGAGGCCTTAGGATAGTGGGTCGGTGAGTGCTCCCTGGACCACGTGTGCCAGGGACACCTGGATGCTGAGGAAGGATGGAGACGTCCCAGGCCCCCACTCCTGACCTGCAGAGTCAGCCTCTCTGGGACCACGCACCACATCTGCGTGTTTAACCACCTCCCCAGGACAGCCTTACAACCACGGTGCCCAGGACCGTGTGGATCTCTGGGGGTGGTCAGGGCTGGGGAGACAGTGGCCCTGAGGCAGCCAGAGTCCCTTAATTGAGGCCAGGGAAAAAGCCCCCATGTTTTTTTGAGCTCCTATTGTGTGCCAAGCCCTGTGACAAAAAGCCTTCATTCATTAGCGTATTTAATCCTCAGAACAACTCCTGGGAGGCAGCTCTTATTCTTACCCCCATGTTACAGATGGTGAAACCGAGGCCCAGAGAGAGAGAGGCATCTTACTCAGTGTCCACAGACAGACGTGGCGGCGGAGCGGGACGCACAGCCAGCTGTCTGACAGTTCACTGCCCCCAAATTCACGCTGTCTGACGGCATGCCTTTCTGGGTCTCCGCAGAGCTCGGCTCGGGCAGCCCTTCTCAAGCTCTCCGGTGCTTGCGAGTCACCTGGTGAAACTTGGGTGCTGGCTTCCAGGGGATGCTTTCTGCTGCCCTCAGCCCAGGCATCGATGGGCCCAGTTTAGAAGACATCCGCATGTACCCTCTGCAAACACGCATAGGAGGTGTGCGATGGCGTGCTCTCGGGGAGGCGTGGGGGCGTGTCAGACCGCCATCCTGTTTTCTAGCCATGTTAACCCCTGGATAGTAGAGACCCGGCAATTGAATTACAGAGCAGTTGGCTTCACCTGCTAGAGCCGAGTGAATGAGCACCTGCCAAAGGATTTCTTTGAGAATGCAATCCAGCTGTCTCAAAAATCTCATCAGGCAGGTGCTTGGAATTACCTTCCCCGAGCAGCTCACTTGGCCCTTCCTCACGAGGACAGAAGGCTCATTCTGCACTAGAGACACCGGAGAGCAGGATGGGGGCACCTGCTGGAGCCTCTCTTTACAAAACGATGCCCTTGGGGACGTTGGTGGGTGAGTGCACCCGTGCAGTCCTGGATCCCTTCTTCCCTCGAAGGATCGTGTTGAAACCCACTGCAGGAGGAAGTTACTGCAGGTCTGTAGTAACTGAGAAACGCGAATCTTCTAGGAAGCAAAGCGTGTCGTTTTTTTTTTTTTTTTTTGCCTCTTAAAAATATCTTGTCTTGCTAAGATTTCGGTGTTAAAGTGGTTTTACTTTATGGAACAGAGGTGATGATAAATGGCGTTACTTTTTTTTTTTTTTTTTTTTTAACATCCTTGTCGGTAAATAAGAAGCCGGCAGCCTCGTATCAGCCCCTTGGTGTTTTTAATTCATCTGAGAAATCCACAAATCTGGAGACCTTAGCGTTCGGCCATTGGTATAAAGGTATGTGCAAAAGGGTGTTACACGTCACATCACACATAGAACCAAAAAGATGGGGAGCAACGGAAATGCTCATCCGTAGCGGATTGCCTTAAGTCCGCTCAGTGCGCTCAGACAGTGGCATGTAATGAAAACAGAGGCTTGTGTGGCTCCATGATTGAGTAGAGGGAGGAGAGGTATGAAACTGCAGTCGGCTGCCGGAGTGTGGGTTTAGGGGAAATGGATGGCTGTGAAGGTGGGTTCAGAGCAGAGCTCTGGGAAAATCCACAAGAAGCTTCGGGCCATGGTGGCCTCTGGGGAGCAGGTCTGGGAACTGGGGTGAGATTTCCTTCCTCTCTGGGACTGTTTGAAATTGTGACTGTGTTGGTGTGTTCATGTTTCAACCAACAAGTTAATTAACAAAGAAATTGGGAACCAGAGTGAGAGGGAGAATGTTGGTTAGGAGGTCAGGAAGAAAATATCTGGTTTGTGGCTAGTGATGGATTTTGCTTCTTTTCGCTGATGGTTCTTAAAATTCCCACCGGCTGGTTCGGATGGAGGCTGTTACATGCACTCCGAGCTCGGGGCCCACACCTCTCTGAGGCTTGTTCTCAAACTTGAGGTGCATGGGAATCACGAGGGGGGTGCTCCTTCAAACACAGCTTTCCGGGCCCCTCCCCAGAGTCTCTGAAACAGGTCTGCCTTGGGGCATGAGCATCTGAATTTCCAACGAGCTCCCAGCTGGTGCCGACCCCTGCTTTGAGGACTCCTGGCGTTGGGTATTTCTCTCCCCAGATAACTTGCTCGCCCTTCGCCGCAAAGCAGTAGGCAGCAGATGATTCGCTGGCTGATGGTTAACTGGGGAAGCAGAGCAGTGATTGCAGCACGGCTACAGCTGGGAACCCCTCAGGAGCGTTACAAACGCCCACCCCTGAGCCTCCGCCTCAGACCCGTTATATCAGAAGCTTTCAATGGGGGCTCAGCTGGGGGCACTTAACCCCCCGCCCCTCCCCGCCGCTTTGAATACTGAGTGTCCTAGGGCTGGCGCAGCAAAGTACCACAAGTTGCATGGTTTAAACAACAGAAGTGTATCCTGTCTTAGCTCTGGGAGCCAGAAGTGTGAACTCAAAGTGGCTCTCAGCAGGGGTGGTCCTTCTGAGGCCGTGGGGAACGGGTCTGGTCCAGGCCTCTCTCTTTGGCTTGGAGACGGCCGTCTACTCTCTGTCTTTTAAAAACAATTTTTAAATTTTATATTGGAGTGTAGTTGATTTACAATGTTGTGTTAGTTTCAGGCATACAGCAAAGTGATTTAGTTTTACATAAACATATATCTACTCTTTTTCAGAGTCTGTTTCCCATATAGGTTATTACAGGATATTGAGTAGCGTTCCCTGGGCTGTACAGTAGGTCCTTGTTTGTTATCTGTTTTATATATGATAGTGTGTATATGTTCATCCCAGACTCCTAATTTATCCCTCCCCCCACCTCTCCCCTTTGGTAACCATAACTTTTTTTTCTAAGTCTATGTGTCTGTTTTGTAAATAAATTCATTTGTATCATTTTTTTAGATTCCATATGTGTGATATCATATGACATATATATCATGTGACAGATAGTCTTTGTCTTAGTATGATAATCCCTAGGTCATATTGCTGCAAATGGCATTATTTCATTCTTTCTTACACTGTCTCTTCACATCACCCTCCCTTTATGCATGTCTGTCTCTAATTTTTAAAATAAGGACACCAGTCATATTGGACTAGGGGCCACCCTATGCCAGTCTGACCTCATCTGAACGAATTTCGTCTGCAATGACCCTGTTTCCAAATAAGGTCATAGTCTGAGGTCCTGGGGGTTAGGACTTCAATGTATGGATTTTGAGGGAGGCAATTCAATAACAGATCGGATGGAAAGTTTGTTTCTCAAACTAATGGGCACACGAATTCTTCGGAACCTTATGGAGACGCAGAATCTGACTGAGAAGGCCTGGGGCAGGGCCCAGGACTCAGCATTTCTATTCAGCGTCCAAAGAGTGAAGACCGGGTTATAGTAAGGAAATATTGTTAATGGCATTGTGGTTGGGTAAGAAGGTGTCTTTTTTTTTTTTTTTTTTTTTTTTTTTTTTTGCGGTACGCGGGCCTCTCACTGCTGTGGCCTCTCCCATTGCAGAGCACAGGCACCAGACGCACAGGCTCAGTGACCATGGTTCACGGGCCCAGCCACTTCGCAACATGTGGGATCTTCCCGGACCAGGGCACGAACCCGCGTCCCCTGCATCAGCAGGCGGACTCTCAACCACTGCGCCACCAGGGAAACCCTGTGTAATTTTTTATATTGAGCATTGTTTTAGGAACATCAGTATAAATAAATAATTAAATAAAATCATAATACTTTTCTATTTGTCTTGGCCTTTGAACCCTCACCAAAATTGATTCCCAAAATTTTGAAATAAAATCTTGTCTTGGGTTTCCAATGTATCCATTCCTTCTATCTGTGTTTCAGTTAATTTACCCCAAGCTTCAAAAGTGTAATCATCTTTAGCCTAAATGTTGCTCCACCTGGTTCCTCAAGTCTCTTTTTAAAGGTCCATTTCTGCTACTGTTGTCAAGCTGTATCTTTTTCATTGCTGCTCTCTATTACGAACCCGCGTCCCCTGCATCGGCAGGCGGACTCTCAACCACTGCGCCACCAGGGGAGCCCAGAAGGTGTTATTTTTTACAGAAATGCAGACAGATATATTTAAGGCTAAAATGTTAGGGTGACTATCATTTTCTTTCAAATACTCCCATGAACAATAGGAAATAGGGCAAAATGTTGATCATGGATAAAGCTAGGTGGTGGGGTAAGGTTTGTTTTATTACCCTGCTTTTCCTCATGTTAGAAATTTGTGTGTGTGTGTGAATGTTGGTCTGGTATTTTTGTTTTTTTTAAATTGAGGTATAGTTGATTTACGTTTGTTAATTTCTGCTGTACAGCAAAGTGACTCAGTTATATATATATATATATATATATATGCACACACACACATTCTTTTCTTTACTGTTCTTTACCATTCTGGTTTCTCATAGGATATTGAAGATAGTGCCCTGTGCTCCACAGTAGGACCTTGTTGTGTGTCCATTCTCTTGATTTACAATGTTTGTTAATTTCTGCTGTACAGCAAAGTGACTCAGTTTTATATATATATATATATATATATGCACACACACACATTCTTTTCTTTACTGTTCTTTACCATTCTGGTTTCTCATAGGATATTGAAGATAGTGCCCTGTGCTCCACAGTAGGACCTTGTTGTGTGTCCATTCTCTTTGTAAAAGCTCACATCTGCTCACCCCAGCCTCCCATTCCATCCCTCTCCCAGCCCCCTCCCCCTTGGCAACCACGGGTCTGTTAGGCTGAGGCAGATGGAAGGACCGGTGGACAGGTGGGGGATGCGGGACACTTGGGAGGCGGGCCTGGGGTTCCAGGGCTGGCTCCTGAGTTCTCTCAGTGGGAGCAGTAGCTGTATACATCCGTGTCCTCTGTGTGTCGGCACTTTGTTTTTCTGCCGCTGTCACTTCCTTCCCCGTGCCTCTTGCTGAGTACTGGGAGGTGTCAGGGAGGGGGTGGGATTCTAGGATTCCCCTGCTGGATTTACCTGCTCTGGGGGCCAGGGAAAATTCGTGTTTTTGAGCCACTGTCTTTGCTTCTGTGTCCCCAGCCCTTAGCGTAATGCCCAGCACACGACAGGCACTCAGTGAGTGCACTGAATGAATGAGCAGTGGTACACTTACTCTGAAGACCTGGTCTACTCCAGAGGAGCCAGGCTCGGGGAGGTCAAGTGACCTGTCCTAACCGCCAAGCTGGGTCTGAACTTCCAGGCCAGCGCTGTCCAGTGGAAACAGGCAAGCCCCGGGCACGATTCTAAATGTTCTAGCGGTGCATTTTCAAAGGGGAAAGAAACGGGCGTCATTAACCCTAATGATATATTTTGTTTAACCCAACACAGCCAAGATAATATTTCAACATGCCATCTCTATTTTCTAATTGGTCTTGGTGTTTGTCTTGATCATGGTGTTGGTTACACGAATGCACACATGTGATGAAAAGATGTAGAATTATACACACACGTCAGTTTCCTGGTTTTGATACTGTACAATTATGATAATTACATAAGATGTCACTATATGAAACTGAGTGAAGGGACCTCTGGGTACTATCTTTGCAACTTTCCATGAATCTAATGATTTCAAAATGAAGCTGAAAATTTTGGAGATATTTTACAGTTCAAATTTTTGTAACTTAAAATTTAAAGATGCAACCAAGTCTCTGAACTCTGGTGTGTATTCCACACTCACAGCACATCGCAGCTGGGACCAGTTCAAAGGCTTGGTAGCCGCATGTGGCCCGTGGCTGCTGCGTTGAACAGCGATCCTTCTCAGAGGGGGATTCCTGGAGGCCTCTTCAGTCTCTCCCGCTTGGTGGTTGTCTGGTAGAAAAGTTACTTATCTTACCTTAGGTAAGTTACTGCCTTCCTCTGAGCCTTAGTTTTCCTTATCTGCAAAGTGGGACTAATAGTGGTACTTATCCTACCCAGTTGTTGCGAGCGTTAAATGAGATACTGCGTGTCGGGCACTTGGTTCAGGCTTGGCCCATGGTTCGCCAGAGCCGACATTTACTAGTATTGTCATATTCGAAACCCCAAACTGCAGCTTCATCTGGTTCCCCTAATGTTATACTGTCCTCCTGCCTCTGCTAGCTGCTGGCCTCCCCAGGCAATGAATGTCCAAGTATCTCTTCTGGTTTTCACTGCTGAGAAGGAAGTAGGACCATGTCCCCGTGCGTCTCTGGCACCTAACTCCTGGTTGTTAACAGATACCCGGAGATACCCTGTAGCAAGCTGGCTGGGGGCTTGGAGGCCAGACATGCAAAGATCCGTGCAAAGCTTCTTGCGAAACTGAGGACTTCCTTTCTGAGCCCTGGGCTGAACCCGCAGTGGGCGGGGCGGGCAGCTGCTTTTCACCTTATAAGGCAACCCCTTGACACACAGGTGAGCAGGCCGCTGCAGGGGCCTCGCTCAGCCCAGCCTCCAAGGCGCTCCTAACTGAGGGTGTGCTCCACAGGATCTCAGCAATGGGGGCGGGGTGTGTGTGTGTGTGTGTGTGATTTGACATCTTTTATGGTTTTAGAGAAGAAGAAAAAAACCGTGCACCACAAAAGCAGAAAAACAGAGCTTTATCGTGGTGAGAAATGCTGGGTTGACCTCCCAGACACTTATTGCAAAACCAGAATGTAACTAACCCCTCAGAGCAGAGCGCCTGGCTCACAAGATACCGCGAAGGAGGCTGTGTGTGCCCCCGGGGTGTCAGGAGGCGGCCACAGGAATCACCTGCAGAATTTAAGCCCGGTGGGGGGTTGGTCATTGGCTGGGGGGGCATAAACCCCCACCCCCCCTCCGGAGCCTCAGGGCTCAGCCTTGGGGTCTTCCCTGCTGGCCAGGTTAGGTTTTGCCACACGGTCCTTGAACCCTGTTCTGTCTTCAGGGGACACCACCCTCTCTGCTCCACTTCATGGAGGCCTCCGGGGTAGGGATAGAGGTGGAGGCAGGAGGTCTCTGAGAGGTGGGATCTGAGCCGAGGCCTGAAGGTGAGGGAGTGGAGAAAGTGGGACACCTGTCCTGGGCAGAGTGGAAGGGCCCTTACAGAGGCCCTGAGCTGGGGAGTCGGTGTGCCCCGACCCGATAGGTGGAGGGATGTCCAGGCCCAGGGTGTGGAGGCCGCAGGGTCTGCCTGGGACCGGGGGAGGTCACACAAGGGTTTCTAAGCAGAGCGGTGTGTTCTGACTTAACGGAAGGAAACTCACCGAGCTACAGGGAGGCCGGCCTGGGCGGAGTGGGGTGGGGGGCGGGTGGGGCACCCGTCTCTGTTCTGAGCACCTGCTGCGGCGCGGGGTGTGTGTGGGGCGCATGCGCGGTGCCGCACTCCTGGGACGGCGCATCCTCGTGCGGCTCCCAGGTTAGCGCGACAGGGTCCGCTCTCCCTGGCCGCCCTCTCCTGTGCTCTCCTGCCTGTGACCCCTTCGAGGACACTGATGGAGGTTTACTTGGATCATCGGGGAGGTGGGAAGAGGCAAGAACCCCGAGTAACTGTCCTAGGCTCCAACCTTTGTACACCCTGGGTTGCGTGTCTCCACTTATTTCTCACGCCACGTGAGGGGCACCCCCTGCCCCCCTCTTCTCCCACCCACCCCCACTGTCCTAACTGAACCAGGGGCGGTGACAGGAAATGACTTAAAAAAGGAAGCCTTTGGGAGTTCCCCGGTGGCCTAGTGATAAGGATTCCAGGCTTGCAGTGCCGTAACAAACCACATGATCCAAGGAGCTCATTATGGAAAAAGGGAGCAAGTGTAGAGAGGAAAAGCTGGACGGGACTGACCTCAGCCAGGTGATCAAGGCCAGCACCAGCAGTGAGGAGTCTTGGGGCCCGCGTGTGCCCTTGATGCGCCGTGATGAGAGGGCACTGGACCTCTGGGGTCCTCAGCCCCCAAATCCGAAACCCGGTCTAATCATGAGAAAAACCTCAGACAAATCCCATTAGAGAGGCACCTTACAGAACACCTATCCAGGTCATTCGTAACCAGGAAAGTCTGAGAAACTGTCATAGCCCAGAGATGCCTAAAGAGATACGATGATTAAATGTAATGTGGGATCAGTATTGGCTCATCAGTGCTGACGAATGTTCTACACTAATGTAAGACGTTAATCACAGGGGAAGCTCGGTCTGGGACCCACAGGAGCTCTTTGTATCCTATTCTCAACGAGCTTGTAAATCTAAAACTATTCTAAAAATTTTTTTGTGACTATGACTGGAGCAGATTGTTTTGCAGTGATCATGAGCGCCACCTTGTGGGCACACGGCTCTATTAGCTGTGTCAGGTCTCCTCAGAAACGCAGGGGCACAGACTGGGCTTGGGAAATGGGATAGGCTTGCTTCCAGCCCTGCACTGGCTCCACATCCAGTGGGGAACGTGCAAAGCAAACACAGGACTCCTCATCGCAGCCAACATCTATCTGCACCTTTACCTTGGGCGGGAGACGGAGCTGATCTATCCCATTGTCACTGGTCCAAGCCAGCCCGGCAGGTGCAGCAGCTTTATTTCCTGCTGTCCCTCCAACCTTCTCTGTGTGATGGAGGGAGGGGAGCCATCTTCTCATTCTTGGATGAAAAGCCCAGACATTCCCTGTGATTTTTTCTCTCCATTCGTAGGAAATTAGGTCCCAGGGTCACTTTAGATTGAAAGTGGTCCCAATTCATGAATTAAAACTGTCTAGTCCGGGCTTCCCTGGTGGCGCAGCGGTTGCGCGTCCGCCTGCCGATGCAGGGGAGCCGGGTTCGCGCCCCGGTCTGGGAGGATCCCCCATGCCGCGGAGCGGCTGGGCCCGTGGGCCATGGCCGCTGGGCCTGCGCGTCCGGAGCCTGTGCTCCGCAACGGGAGAGGCCGCAGCGGGGGGAGGCCCGCATACCACACACACACACACACACACACACACACACACACAAACTGTCTAGTCCCAGCTAATAAAGTTTGGGGCTTGATTTAATATTAAATCTCTCTTCTCCTCTGGAGCACTTGCCGTGGGTATCAGGGAGAGGGCAGTTTTCTTCTTTGCTCTTTTCTTCCCCTACAGCTGCTGTTTCTGGCTAGGGTTGCCAGATACATACACAATATTCAGTTAAATTTGTATTTCAGATGAAAAACAGATCGTTTCTTGTCAGTGTAAGTATGTCCCATGTAATATTTGGGACTATCCATACTAAAAAATTATTCATTGTTTATCTGAAATTCAAAATTAACGGGGCGTCTTGTATCTTTATTTGCTACGTCTGTTGATCCTATTTCTGTCCCCTCCAGGCTCGTGGCGGAGGGAGGAGAGGTGGTAGGTAGGCGGAAAGTTTTTACTTGACGATGACAGTTTATTCATTTCCCATTGCTGCTGGAGCAAATTACCACAAACTTAGTGGCTCAAGACATTCATTTATTCTCCTACAGTTCAGAAAGTCAGAAGTCTGAAATCAAGAATTCCTTCCCTTGCTTTTTCCAGATTCTAGAAATCCTTCATCTTCAAACCAGTAGGCATAGCATCTTCCAGTCCCTCCCTCCCTCCTTCCTTCTTCTCCCCTCCCCCCCATCATCACATCTCTTTGTCTGACTCTGACACTCCCGCTCTTTTTTTTTTTTAACATCTTTATTGGAGTATAACTGTTGTACAATAGTGTGTTAGTTTCTCCTTTACAACAAAGTGAATCAGTTATACATATGTTCCCATATCTCTTCCCTCTTGCGTCTCCCTCCCTCCCACCCTCCCTATCCCACCCCTGAAGGTGGTCACAAACCACCTAGCTGATCTCCCTTTGGAAGATTTAAAATCACAATTTCAGTTTCATTACTTGTGAATGGTCTAGTGCATATTTTCTTGGTGCAGTCTTGGAAAGTTATACCTTTCTTAGACTTTGTCCATTTCTCCTAGTTTGTCCATTTTATTGGCATAGAGTTGTTTGTAGTACTCTCTTATGATGCTTTATATTTCTGTGGTATCCATTGTAACTTCCTTTTTCATTTCTAATTTTATTGATTTGAGTACTCCCTCTTTTTCCTTTTATTTTTTTGTGGTGAGTATGGTCTTTTTTTTTTTTTTTTTTACATCTTTATTGGAGTATAATTCTTCACAATGGTGTGTTACCTTCTGCTGTATAACAAAGTGAATCAGCTGTACATAAACATATATCCCCATTTATCTTTACTCTTGCATCACCCTCCCTCACACCCTCCTTATCCCACCCCTCTAGGTGGTCATAAAGCACTGAGCTGATCTCCCTGTGCTATGTGGCTGTTTCCCACTAGCTATCGGTTTTACATTTGGTAGTGCATGTAGGTCCATGCCACTCTCTCACTTTGCCCCAGCTTACTGTCCCCCCTCCTCATATCCTCAAGTCCATTCTCTAGTAGGCCTGCATCTTTATTCCCGTATTGCCTCTAGGTTCTTCATGACCTTTTTTTTAAATTCCATATATATGTGTTAGCATACAGTATTTGTTTTTATCTTTCTGACTTGCTTCACTCTGTATGACAGACTCTAGGTCCATCCACCTCACTACAGATAACTCAATTTCGTTTATTTTTATGGCTGAGTAATATTCCATTGTATATATGTGCCACATCTTCTTTATCCGTTCATCTGTCAATGGACATTTAGGTTGCTTCCATGTCCTGGCTTTTGTAAATAGAGCTCCAATGTACATTGTGATACATGTCCCTTTTTGAATTATGGTTTTCTCAGGGTATATCCCCAGTAGTGGGATTGCTGGGTGGTATGGTAGTTCTATTTTTAGTTTTTTAAGGAACC
>NC_041230.1:51866493-51884021 GCF_002837175.3 Physeter macrocephalus | reverse complement strand
TCTCCGCGTCTTACTCTTCCGCCATCTTGCCGCCAAATCCCCCCGCTCTCTTTTTTTAAAAATTAATTAATTAATTTATTTTTGGCTGCGTTGGGTCTCTGTTGCTGTGCGCGGGCTTTCTCTAGTTGTGGAGAGCGGGGGCTGCTCTTCGGCGCTGTGCGTGGGCTTCTCATTGAGGTGGCTTCTCTTGTTGGCGGAGCATGGGCTCTAGGCGCACAGGTTTCAGTAGTTGTGGCACATGGGCTCAGTAGTTGTGGCCCACGGGCTCTAGAGTGCAGGCTCAGTAGTTGTGGCGCCCAGGCTTAGTTGCTCCGCGGCATGTGGGATCTTCCTGGACCAGAGATTGAACCCGTGTTCCCTGCATTGGCAGGCGGATTCTTAACCACTGCGCCACCAGGGAGGTCCCCTCCTGCTCTCTCTTATAAGGACCTGTGGTGACGCTGGGCCCACCTGGATAATCCAGGATCATCTCCCATCTCAAGATCCTTAATTTAATCACATCTGCAAAGTTCCCTTTGCCATGTCAGGTCACATATCCCTGTAGGATCTGGGAATTACGACCTGGACGTCTTTGGGGGCTCTGCTGTTCGGCGCCCCACGGGAAGCACGCTGGCTTCAGGTCATCTGGGCCTGGCCCATGTTTTGAGCTGACTTTGATCTCATGGTCACCTCTGCGCATCCTTGGGAGGCCTCCTTGGCCACTGCAACTCCCCTGACTGGGCACTGCCTGCCCTGGGCTGGCTGATGCCCTGCAGCCTGTTGCCGTGGGGCCCTAGGGAGACTCACTGTGATTCTAGGCGGCTGCGCCCAGGGTGTGTCCTGAATCCTGTCCCAGATCCTGCTCCTCTGACGGGCTGCTGGGTGGCAGGGTGGTCACCACCAGGAGCAGACCCTGCTCTGCTGCCCTCACACCTCTGCTGTGGCATGTGTGACGTGGCCATTGGCTGGAGCTCTTGGAGGGGCACTGTAGCCCCAAACCCCCAGGCCCTGAGGTCGGAGGCAGGCTACCCCCTCTCCTCCTGGGGAAACAGACTCGGCCCTCCAACAAGTCTCTCCGCAGTTCTCCCCTCATCTCCATGACCTTGACTCTTTTACACCTTCCTCCTGCGAGGGGTTGACCCTCCCTGCAGTGGAGATGTGAGCTCTCTGGAGGGAAGAAAGAAGGCATGCCAGGCAGCGGGAGGGGCCGTGCAAAGGCTCGGAGCAGTGGAAGAACAGCCCACTGAGTCTGGGAGAGGTGGGGACTGGGCAGAACTTCCCAGAGAAAGCGGAAATACACAGGGGACCAGGGGGTTGAGGGTCCCCGGCCTGCAGCCAGCTTGATAGAGTGAAGAAGCTGCCTTTGCTGGGTCCGTGATGAGCTGAGGGCTCCCCAAACCAAGGTCACAGAGGGACCCTCTGGTCAGAAGGGCCCACTGTATCCACGTAATTTATGACTGTTGATGTCAGCTGAGATCATCTGCGTGCGGTAGCCTGGTCACTTCACGGCTCTCTATGGTTCACTCCCATCTCCATTTCCATCCCGATCTCTCTGGAAGGAAGTCACCGTGTGCAGCCCAGGCCTAAGGAGGAGGGGGTCATGCCCCACTTCCTCCACTTGGGGGCATCTACATAAATTACTGGGGCTCTTTGGAAAGGGAGATTTGCCTTCTCTTCCACGTTTATTTAATCCATCACATATATATGAACAAGTTCTATTAGCTTTGCTTTCAAGATTGCTTTCATGAAGCAACAGCTGTATGAGTAGGGAAAGCCTTAAGCTTAAGGCTATGTTTGACAGAGATTCACCCAAATTGCATTACACACTACAGTCCAGAAACTGAAAAACCATTTATGCCTCAGTTCCTTTGGGATTTATTCTAAAGGCTTTTAGATTGTTCTGTAGTTGAGAATTTTTAACCACACAAAGTCCAAGTTGTCGTGTAGAATGTCAGCACTGAAGTAGCCCAAGGCCTGTTTCTTGGTCACGTGCATCACTGTGTTTATGATGTTTATTTCAAATCTACTCTCTCAGCGCAGGAATATGTCCCACAGGGGGCGCTGCAGACCCAAACTGCCCCCTGAGTGACCTCAGAAAATTCCAGGTATTTCAAACTTGCTCTTGAGTTGAATGCCTGTAGCTGTGTCCATGTGTGTTGGGGCCAGATCTATAACTGGGTGTTCTCCAAATAAACCCAGTGTTTTAAAAAAAGTCTACTTTTTATTGAAGTATAGTTGATTTACAGTATTGTGTTAGTTTCAGGTGTAAAGTGATTTGTTTTTATATATATATATGTGTAATGTTTTTTCAGATCCCTTTCCATTATAGGTTATTACAGCCTGAATATAGTTCCCTGTGCTATACAGTAGGTCCTTGTTGTTTATTTTATACATGATGGTGTGTATCTGTTAATCCCATGATCCTCTTTTCCCCTTTGGTAACCATAAATTTGTTTTCCTTGTCTGTGAGTCTGTTTTGTAAGTAAGTTCATTTGTATCATTTTTTAAAGATTCCACATATAAGTGATATCATATAATATTTGTCTTTGTCTTACTTCACTTAATATGATAATCTCTAGATCCATCCATGTTGCTGCAAATGGCATTCTTTCATTCTTTTTTATGGCTGAGTAATATTCCCTTGTATATATGTAACACATCTTTATTCATTCATCTGTTGATGGGCACTTAGGTTGCTTCCGTGTCTTGGCTATTGTAAATAGTGCTGCTATGAACATAGGGGTGCATGTATCTTTTTGAATTATAGTTTTGTCTGGGTATATGCCCAGGAGTGGGATTGCTGGATCATATGGCAACTCTATTTTTAGTTTTTTGAGGAACCTCTGTACTGTTTTCCATAGTGGATGTACCAATTTACATTCCCACCAACAGTGTAGGGGGGTTCCCTGTTCTCCATACCCTCTCCAGCAATTGTTATGTGTAGACTTTTTAATGATGGCCATTCTGATGTGTGTGAGGTGGTACCTCATTGTAGTTTTGATTTGCATTTCTCTAGTAATCAGTGATGTTGAGCATCTTTCCATGTGCCTATTGGCCATCTATATGTGTTCTTTGGAGAAATGTCTCTTTAGGTCTTCTGCCCATTTTTCGATTGGGTTGTTTGTTTTTTTTGTTGTTGAATTGTATTAGCCAATTGTATATTTTGGAAATTAAGCCCTTGTTAGTTAGTTGCATCATCTGCAGAGATTTTTCTCCCATTCTGTAGGTTGTCCTTTCGTCTTGTTTATGGTTTCCTTCGCTGTGCAAAAGCTTGTAAGTTTGATGAGGTCCCATTTATTTATTTTCATTTTTATTTCTGTTGCCTTGGGAGACTGACCTAAGAAAACAGTGGTACAATTTATGTCAGAGAATGTTTTGTCTATGCTCTTTTCTAGGAGTTTTACGGTGACATATCTTATGTTTAAGTCTTTAACCCATTTTGAGTTTATTTTTGTGCATGGTGAGAGGGTGTGTTCTAACTTCACTGATTGACATGTAGCTGTCCAGCTTTCCCATCATCACTTGCTGAAGAGACTGTCTTTTCTGCATTGTGTATTCTTGCCTCCTTTCTTGAAGATTTATTGACCATAGGTGTGTGGGCTTATTTCTGGGCTCTCTGTTCTGTTCCATTGATCCATATGTCTGTTTTTGTGCCAACACCACACTGTTTTGATTACTGTAGTATTGTCTGAAGTCTTGGAGGGTTATGCCTCCGGCTTTGTTCTTTTTCTTCAGGATGGCTTTGGCAGTTCTGGGTCTTCTGTGGTTCCATGTCAATTTTAGGATTATTTGTTGTAGCTCTGTGAAAAATGTCATGGGTGATTTGATAGGGATTGCATTATATCTATAGATTGCTTTGGGTAGTACACCATTTTAACAATATGAATTCTTCCGATCCAAGAGCATGTGTTATCTTTCCACTTCTTTGAATCATCTTCTATATCCTTTATCAGTGTTTTATAGTTCTCAGCGTGTAGGTCTTTCATTTCGTTGGTTAGGTTTATTCCTAGGTATTTTATTATTTTTTTTGATGCAATTTTAAACAGGATTGGTAAACTCAGTTTTTAAAGAAATGTCATAAAATGTACAATTTGAAGCTTATATAAATATTATAAATATACATGAAAATATATAAATAAAAACCATAAATATTATTAAAACATAAGCTTCTTTGAGCTAATTCTCTCTCCCATATGGTCTGCTCTATTTCCAATGCTTTTTAATGCATTTTTCATCTCATTGAGTTCTTCAGCTCCAGAATTCATTTTGTTCTTTTTTAGAGTTCAGTATTTTTACTAAATTATTTCTTCTGTTCCTTAGTTTTAGTCCTGAGCTCATTGAACTGCCTTTGTGAGTTCTCTTGTAGCTCTTTGAGTTTCTTTATGACAGCTATGTTGAATTCTTTATCAGTTAGATCATAGTATTCCTTGACTTTATGTTTGGTTTCTGGAGACTTGTCATTTTCCTTTTGTGATACGATGTTATTGTGGCTTTTCAGACTTGATGAGTTGTTCCTCTGCTGGCACATTTGAAGTAGCAAAAACCTTTCTTCTTTGGGTAAAGTTTTTTTTTTTTTTTTTTTTTTTTAATTCTAAGAATTCATCATGCTAGTAAAAACAAACAAAAAACCATAACAGTAACTGCAGTCTGGCCACTGTCTGCTTTTATACAGCCAGTGAGCTGAGAATGACTTTCGTTCTTTAAACAGTTGGAAACAAAATCAGAAGAATAATATTTTATGATGTGTGAAATTCACATTTCTGTGTTCATAAATGTGTGACATAAACAGCCATGTCCAACTGTTTTTCTATTGCCTGTGGCTATTTTGGTGCCACAAGAGATGTGAGTAGCTGTGACAGAGATGGTATGGCTTGAAAAATCAAAAATATTTACTGTCGGGCCCTTGACAGAAAAAGTTTGCCAAACCCTGGTTTCGTGCTTAGCCCAATAAAAGGCTTTTTCAGGGAGGAGAATGATATCACTTGATGTTGCTTAGAATTGCTGGTGCTTGGGGATAAAAAGCAGACCGACTTTTAGTTGGTTTTATTGTTGGTATGTCTTCAGCCCGGGGGGCCCCCGCTGCCCCCCATTGCCTGCACCTGGGACCACCATAGCCCCCTGCCCCCCTGCCCTGGGCGTGCTCCGGCTTCTAGGAGATTGCCTTTTTGCACAGAATGCCACTACCTCAGATATTCCTGAAAGCATACTCACGAGGTTTGCGCGCATAAGTACAGGGCATCTAATTCTTCCACTCCCTTGGCTGCAGGCGGCAGAAACCTGAGCGAGCGGTGATGAAGAGCTGGGGTTACTCCCTCGTGTCCAGGAGGGTGAGGGCGCCTGGGCTGCAGAACACTTTGCTCCCACGGGACCACCTCAGTGCTCAGACCTGTCTCTCCAAGAGGGCCTGTGCCTTGCGGGCCGGAAGCATCCAGGCAGTCCCCAGGCAGTCTTCAGGCAGCAGGCAAGAAAGGGCTCTGGCCAGGAAGCACCCGATTGGCAGGAACGGTGGGGACGAGGGTGAACAGAGAGAGTCTGGAAGGCAGTAGTCCCTTGACACAAAAAAAGGAGGATGTTCAGATGGCCTCTGAGTTCTTTTTTTTTAATTGAAGTACAGTTGACTAAAATGTCGTGTTAGTTTCAGCTGTACAGCAAAGTGATTGTTATACATATATATATATATTCTTTTTCAGATTCTTTTCTCTTATAGATTATATTGAGTATAGCTCCCTGTGCTACATAGTAGGTCCTTGTTGGTTTTCTATTTTATATATAGTGGTATGTATCTGTTAATCCCAAACTCCTAAATTATCCCTCCCCTCCCTTCCCCTTTGGTAACCATAAGTTTGTTTTCTGTGTCTGTGTGTCTATTTCTGTTTTGTAAATAAGTTCATTTGTACTTTTTTTTTTTTTAAGATTCCACATATAAGCAATATCATATGATATTTTTCTTTCTCTGTCTGGCTTACTTCACTTAGTATGATAATCTCTAGGTCCATCCATGTTGCTGCAGATGGCATTATTTCATTCATTTTTGTGGCCTAGTAAATTCCATTGTATATGTATGTATATGTATAAGTATATATATATACACTACGTCTTATTTATCTATTCCTCTGTTGATGGACACCTAGGTTTCTTCCATGTCTTGGCTGTTGTAAATAGTGCTGGAGTGAACATAGGCGTGCATGTATCTTCTCGAATTATAGTTTTCTATGGATATATGCCCAGAAGTGGGATTGCTGGATCACATGGCAGCTCTATTTTTAGTTTTTTAAGGAAACTCCATACTGTTCTCCAGCTCTGAATTCTTTTTAAGCCTTGAAGTCTCCGTGTATTTTTCAGTATCCCATTTATTTTCCCGCCATAGCTTCTCACCGTCCTGGTTTTTCTCCCTCTTATCTTCCCCAGCCTCTCCTCCACAGCCAGAAACCCCCCAACCATCCCCTCCCCTCAATTTAATTATGCTCCTCCCCACTCATTAAGCAGGTGGAACTGAATGATAAAGGACTAGAAGACTGAGGGCGGGGACTGTAATGCTCACTGCTGTGTCACCACGCCTGGCATGTATGTAGTAGGTGCTCAATACTCTCTGGGGACCTGTGACCAGCACTGCCCTTGCCCTTTGGACCTTACAGCTGTCCTAGCCACACAGGCCCAAGACCACCAAGATCAACCCGCAGTCCGACAAATCAGGCCTGTTCACCCAGTGCACTGGGTGCCCTGGGCAGCTCAAACTGACAAAGGCAAAGAGAGATTTCATAGGACTTTGTGGAAAGGTGGGGTTTGGGTGAAACTTAAGAAGCAGCGTTTCAACAGGCTCAGGGCAAAACAGGGCTGTGTGGGAAGCGGCCAGCATCTGGTCTGGGCTGCAGTGTGGACTCGGCTCCCGTTCCCTTGGGAACCACAAAGTTAGGAGGGCAATGGACCATCGTGTCCAGAAACCACTTATATGGATCTGCACACGGGTTGGAAATCCAGGCTGCTTCTCCGTCAAAGCTGACTTAAATTCTCAGGCGGGAGCAGGAAGTTTCATTCTGAGTGATAGAATTTCAAACAGCGAAGTTTCTGCTCATCTATGATTTTACAGTTCAAAGTTCTTTTTGAGTAAAACAGTCACTACACAAAAAAGGGGGTTGTTATGACACTTTACAGCTGCAGCTGAGTGTCCTTGAGAAACGTTGTCCCTCGTGAACTTGAGGACAGCAAAACCCAGCAGCTGGTTTTATCTGTGTGTCTGTTACTCTGCTTGATCCTGTGATGCCATTTCTCAGTCTTGGGGGCAGGATAAGGATTTCTGTGCTAACTGTTCCATTGGCTCTGGCTGGGAGATGGGTTGGAGGAGGGCAGGAGGCTGTTATTGGGGTCTGGCCCAGACAGGGGGCCCTGGGGACATGGAGGGAAGTGGGTGGAGGCAGGCCAGATCTTGGAGGTAAAACAGATTTAGTAAGTAATGGAACATGGGGAGAGAAGGAGGAGGAAGCGTCCACGATGGTTCCAGTTCTCTGACTTGGGCCTGGAAGGTGGTGGCCGGCCCTCGGGAAGGAAGTAAATAGGAGATGCAGTTTTGGAGGCAAGAGTTTGGGTTTGGCTGGGCTGAGTTTGAGATGCAGCCTGATGGGCCTTAGGGGTCAGAGTGCAGTCTAGACCACCAGCTGGACGTGCCGGTTTGGGGGTCAGCAGAGCAGACAGGTGGGAAGGGAAGTCACCAGGAAGACAGGAGGAAGGAATTAATGTCAGGGAGGACACATAGAGTGAAAACTACCAGGGAGGGAGGGGAGAAAAGGCAGGGCTGAGCGACCTAGATGCCCAGGAAGGAGAGTTTTAATAAGGCAGGAATGCTCACTGTGAGCCCCTGCATGTAAGGACTGAAAGTGCCCCCTGGATTTAGTGACAGAGCCCCTGGGGCCAGGTTTCAGTGGTTTGGGGAACGAATGGAAGGTGAATAAATCCCGACAACAGTCCTGAGACATTTTGGAGTGAAGCTGGGGTCGAGGGGTTGGGGATGGGGTGGGAGAAGCTGGAGAAGGCCTGAGGGTCAAGGTGAGTTTATTTATCAAGACTGGACAGACTTAAGCACGTTTAAATGCCACTGGAAAGGACTGGGGGTCAGAGAACGAAGACAGAAGTGAGGGCTCCCAGGAAGAGAGAGGGGCTGGGCTGCGGAGGGGCAGAAGCGGGGAGGCGGGGAGGCAGGAGCCCGGGCCCTGGGATGCTAGGCTGTGCCCAGATTAGTTGGGGGAGGGCGAGCGAGAGGGGTGCCAGAGGAGGGTGGCCTGGGTCTTAATCCATGGAGGCCTCAGTAGTGGAGGGTCCCGCGGCTGGGTTACCTGCCTCTCTCGTCTCTCGCTGGGTCTCCCTTAGGCCCGCTCTCCTCTCTCCCACCTCCGTCCTCATCCCGGCCGCACCCCGTGCTCCCAAGGCCCAGCTACTTTACCCGAGGCCAGACAGCCCCTCCCTCCCCAGGTGCTCCTCCCTGGCTCCTCCCATGAATCCTCAGCCACTCTCTATCGCAGTTCCGCCTCCAGCGTCTTTTCCAGTTCCTCGCCCTCCTTCCTTCCTGCAGCCGGCCCCGCCCACGGCCCCGCCCTCACCCGCCTGCGCCGGCCCGCTCCCCGTGAGGTGCATATCCATTGGCTGAATTTTTATAAGGCTCCGCCCACTAGGCTTCCGCTTCTGTGATTGGGGCAGACAGCCGTCCGTCAGCGCCGTCGCCTGGCAACGGGGTGGGCTGCTCTAGAGGAAAATCTGTGGACTGCAACCGGAAAGGCAGGTCGGGTCGGCTCTGGGGCAGTGGGCGAGGGCCTCGGTGAGCGGAAGGGTCGGGGTGTGGGAGGGGGAAGGTCGTTGGTCAGGAGGGCTGGAGGGAGCAGCCTGGCCAGCTTAGGGGTGGGGGCGATGACCCTGGTCCTGGGAGCGAATGGTGCCAGGGTGGACCTGGGCCCTGCCCCTCCCTGGCAGCCCGTGCCTCTCTGCCCTGCGGCGGGGTGGGGAGTGGTGGGGGGACAGCTGCGAGAGAGGAGGAGTCTCCCTGCGTGGTCATTTGGAGCACAGAATCACTCCTCACATTCTGCTTCCCGTGTGGTTGAGATCAGAGGGTTCCGGCAGATTCTTACCCGAGGGTTCTCAGGGTGGAGGCTCGCTGTCAGAAGGGAAAGCGAGAGAGAGCTGTAGAGACGCAGAACTGGGGAGCATCGGCGGGAGGAGGCGAGGCAGGGGACTGTACTGGAGTGTGTGGCGGGCTGGGGCGGTCTCTCTTCTGACCACAGCCTACTTACTTTGTCCCCGGAGAGTGGAGGTGATGGCTAAATTCAGGGCAGAGGGGAGAGAAGAAAGTGCTCCTAGGCTGACAGCCTGCAGATGAGCCACTGGGGCTCCCTGGAGGGAGGGAAGCCAGTATAGGGCAGGAGCAGGACAGGTCACCTTCTGGCCAGCAGGGACTCTGCACAGCTGGCGGCTGGCCCAGGCTCAAGCTGACACTTCGCAGAAGGTTCTCGGATGTAAACAAAGCTTGAAGCAGATGAGGTGGTGGGAGTCTTCCCAGAAGGGGTGTACTGAGGGCCAGATTGCTGCTTCCAGGACAGTGGCCCCTTGGAGGTGGAGAGTCCAGGGTGTCCCTCGAGGACAGGAGTCGTCAGAGAGGCTCAGAGAGGCTCTGAAAAGAGGTGCCTAAGCCATGCTAGGATGCCAGCAGGAACTGTGGCACATTCTGCAGAAAAACAGCTCCTGGCTCCCTCCCGAGCACTGGGGAGTTTGTTCCTTCCAAGCTGGGCTGTTTGTCTTGTTCCAAGGCAAGAAATCTTCTGTTGCCTTCGGCTCATGTGTCTCCTTCTCTGGCCTCCAGAAAGCCGAATTATTGATAAATGCCCTATGTTGCCTCATTTAATCCTTTCCCCCTCATGACAGGGCTGGTGGCACTTGCCCTGTTTTACTAGGGTTGGAAAAGGCTGCATAACTTGCCCTCAGTCCTAACAGCAACCAGTGTCAGAACTTGAACTCGGATCTGTGCATCTTTGCTTACACCATCTGGATTCCAGCGCACGTCAGTGCCCACCCTCCCGCTCGGCCCCATGGCCCTGCATCTTTGGAAGCCAGTTTCACATTCTCAGTCCTACTGACGTTTGCGGCCAGGGACTTCTTTGTTCAGGGGGGGCTGTCCTGTGCGTTGTAGCGTATTTAGCAGCACCCCTGGTTGTTATCCACTAGATGCCAGCAGCACCCCTCTCCCTGGATGTGACAACCAGACGTCATTGCCAGCTGTGCCCCGGCAGACAAAACCGCCCCCAGTTGAGAACCACTGGGGTTAGCAATCTTAAAGGAACACTGAGGCGCGTCCTCTTGAAAGAGAACGTGATATACGTAAACCTGCAGGAGACTCAGGCCAGCGTTGGGTTGTTTTATGCACAGCTTGGCCGGAAAATAAAGCCTGTGGCACATATCGAGGTGCACCCAGGACAGTCCTGTGAGAAAACCATTGCCAGGGACTGAAAGAAAGTTCGGGAACATGCATCTGGGGAGAAGTAAGGACGCATCAAGGGCCTTCAGTTCCTCCCCAGAGTTGATTAGAGAGATTTCAGGCCTGATAAAACGATGGAGTCCGGGCTGGATGAACTTGGGGCCGCTGTACCACTGCCATTACGTCATCCTGCCTTGTGGGAGCTCTTTAACAGGAGCGGGGTGTCCTTGGAGCTGTCTAAAGATGTGTCCTCTTACCAGTGCGCTGCGGATACTGAGAATGGTGGGCCAGGGGCCCGGGGCATGGTCTGAGAGGTTGCCCTTCCTTCCACCTCTTGTTGACTCCGGGCCTGTGGCTACTGCTTGAGGGTGTAGCAGTTCTCCCTCCTCCTAGAAGAAAATCCAGTGTTGCCAGCTGCCCTGCTTCTGGGCCTTCCCTGGCATCTCTTCCAGGTGCCGCCCTGAGCCTGCCGCATGCCGATGGGCCGCACCTCTCCTGTGCGTTTCTGCCCTCCAGTCCTTCCTGTGGGCGCCTCGCCCAGCTCTGGTCCTTTCTCGCAGGCATTTGGACCCTGAGGAGGCCAGGCTGCTGTTTCCAGACAACAGTGGAGGAGCCTGTTTCCGGTGGGACAGAGGAGGGGGCTGGGATGGGCTGGAAGTGAGGGGCTGGGTGGAGGCAGACGAGGCCACCTTGCTCTGTAGACCCCCCTGGTCCCCTCCGCACACCAGACCTCGCCTGGGCGATGTCGGTTTCACCCTGCACCTTTGTGTGCACTGTCCCTGCTCCCTGGGCGAACCACCTGTGGGTGCCGGAAAACCCAGCCGGAACACGTCCTTTGGGACATTTTCCACTCTCGCCCCATCCCTGCCGAACCCCGCAGCATTTGCTGGACGGGACGCTCCCGCAGGCCCTGGGCCTTTCTGAGGCTTCTGTCTGCTCTCCCTCTGACGGAGCCTGGCCTAGGAGACGCTGAGTTAGTTACCTGTTGAAGGAATTAGATGCATGTGCTGAGGGCAGGAAGGCCAGTGTGCTGGAGGGGGCAGGCCCCATGACCTCTCAGTGGCACCGCCCCTGGCCGCACTGATTGTTCAGTCATGGAACATCTGGGAATGTCTGAGGAGAGGCATTTACATGTTGGCAGCCTTTTCGCCCCAGACGTCCCCCTAAAAGAGGCTGGTATCTCCCGGTAGAGCGACTCCTTGGTTTTGAGAAGGAAGGGTGCTTTCCCGGGATGTGGGGAGTTTGAGGTGCGGCCTTTGGATGGAGCCCCCGTCCTTGCTGTCAGCTCTCCCTGGTGGCCCAGGCCTGGTGGGCATGGGGTACGGACGTGGGCAGGGGACTGGGCACGGGTGGTGGAGTGAGGGGTACTGATCCAAGGGGCCCTGAGTGCCTGCGGTCTGGGAGTGAGTCCCGTGGGGCCCGAACGTGAGGGACCCAGGCAAGGCCGACCTCCTGGAGTTGGCACACGGGATCTCACGAGGTGGGGAGGGAACAGGCCGTCCACCCGAGCGGTGGGTGGGGAACAACACAGCCGTTGGACCGGCACGTCCCCGTGCCTGCGTGTGCCAGGCTGGCTCGGGTGCTGGCCAGGTGGCCGTGTGGCAGTCTCTAATGGCTTTCAGGTTGTACGGTGGGTGAGTCAGGCATGCAGGTGTGGGTGCAGCGCAAGCAGAGTGAGCGAGGAGGGACCTGTGTCCGTGTCAGTTACGGCAGCAGTCGGTTCTAGGAAAGTCGGGAACGCCGGCTAGTCTTGGAACCCGAGGCTGAGTAGATGGTGAGGGGTGCAGAGGTGGACATGAGGGTCCTCTGAGCCAGACAACGGGCAGAAGGGAGTTGTCCACAGAGACTGGTGTCTGACGTTCCGAGGGGACCACACGCATCCGCCAGGTCGGCCTTGGGAGCCCACCTGGGTGGGCACGGCTGTCAGCCGGCCTGGAGGGTCCAGCTCTGACATGAAGCTGTGCTGACATCTCAAAAACCTTTCCCCCCAGGTGTTCAGAAGGCCGTCATCTCTTCCAGAGTTTAGGTGAGTCGGGGGCCTTCTCATGTCACAAACCTTAAGGTTTTGTAGATGAAGTGAAAAAGCGTGGTGATCTTTGCTAGGAAGACCCTGAGAACGAAATAGATTTCACTAGGGTACGTTTTAATTCATTTACCATTTCCAGGATTTCAGCGGGATAACAAGGTAGGGACGCAGGGAGAGTTGTGTGACAGGTCTTTTGGTGACTTGATAAATTAACGCAGATTTTGAGAGAAGCTTGAATTTCCCTGGTTGGAAGGGTATGAATCTAAAAATACTTTTGACTAAAGCTATCGTGATTTATCGCTAATGGAAGTAGAGCTGGGGTGGAACCAAGTGAAAGCAAAATCACGCTGTGTAGACAGATCAGGTCACTGTGCGGGGTCCCAGAATAACCTGCAGCCTGCTTTCTGGTCAACAGAGCAGTGCAGCATCCTTCTTAATTATTACACTAGCCCTTCTCTGTTCCTCCTGCATCCTCCGTGAAAAGGATTAAGCTACCCAGTCACTGCATGGCACCAAGGCCTTCTTTGGGCCTTCCAAGAGGCATCCTCTTTCACACTCTCACCGAGCCCCCCATGCTTCCTCGCTGCCTTGGGCTGGAAATGCAGCTCTGACCACACGCGTACTCCTGCTTGTCTTTAGCCAGGGGGCATCGACCGATTTTCTATTGTGATTTCTCTTAGGCGTTGCTTTCAGACACTTAATACTAAGAGCACTGCTTTGCAGTTGGCAGAATATATTAAATTAACCGCAGCGTCAGTGATGTTCTTCTTTCTGTACCTTCTTTCTGCCTTTGCTTGGCAAAGGCAAGAGATGATGGCTCGTCTCCTCATCAAGTCCTGCGTGATCAGGTTGTTTCTTGGGGCTCTTAGAAAAGTTGACAAACAGGACGGGTCTGCCTTGGCATGGCCGCTTGGGCGGTGCCCCCTGGAGGGGACCAGGCACCAGCTGGTGCCGCTCGTTGTATCTTAGACATGAAGAAAGCCCCACTTAGGCTGGACCTTGAGCCCAGGGCCGGAAGTTTTCCTTCTTGGCTCTTACGCTGCTGAAAAAGTTGAGAACTGGAAACATTTAGATCAGGTGGCCCGTGAGTGATAGCCCCAAACTGGGCTGCGCAAGCACCCATTTCCAGCAGCCTTTGCAAGTGTGCTACAGCTCCTGTCCAAGGAGCCCTCTGCTGGACGCTTCCTGTTTGGGGCAGATGGGCACCCCTGCCAGAATGGCTGGATTAAAAAGATGGAAAAATAGCAAGAATGTCAGAGACGATATGGAGAAATTGGAACCCTCATGCTTTCCTGCTGGGAATGTAAAACAGGAAATAGTTTTGGCAGTTCCTGAAAAAGTGAACATCAGATTATACAACCCAGCAATTCCATTCCTAGGTATCGTACCTGCCGCCCCCAAATTTGAAAGCAGGGACTCAGATAAGCACGTGTACACATATGTTCACAGCAGCACTGTTCACAACACCCAAAGGATAGAAACAGCCCCAATGTCCATCAACAGGTGAATGGATAAACCAAAGACGGTATACCATAAATATTATTCACCCATAAAAAGGAATGAAGTACTGATCATGCTACCATGCAGATGCGATTTTAAAACATTATGCTGAATGAAAAAAGCCACACCCCAAAGACCGTGTACTGGACGATTTCATTTACATGAAATGTCTGAAATAGGCAAATCCACAGAGAAAGCGCGTTAGTGGTTGCCAGGGGCTGAGGCATCGGGGACGGGGAATAACCGCTGACGGGTGTGGGGTGTCTTTTGGGGTGACGGAAGTGTTTTAGAACTAGGTAAAGGTGGTGGCCTCACAATGTTGTGAATGTCCCAAATGCCACTGAATTGTTCACTTTTTTTTTTTTTGGTACCTGGAGTTTATTTTTTTTAATCTTTTGTTTTTATAAATAGATCTTTATTGGAGTATAACTGCTTTACAATACCGTGTTAGTTCCTGTTGTACACGAAAGTGAATCAGCCATATGCGTACATATGTCCCCATATCCCCTCCCTCTTGCGTCTCCCTCCCACCCCTCTAGGTGGTCACAGAGCACCGAGCTGGTCTCCCCATGCTTTGGTGCTGCTTCCCACTAGCTAGCTATTTTACATTCGGTAGTGTATATATGTCCATGCTACTCTCACTTTGCCCCAGCTTCCCTCTCCCACCCCGTGTCCTCAAGTCCATTCTCTATGTCTACCTCTTTATTCCTACCATGCAGCTAGGTTCATCGGTACCATTTTTTTTTTTTTAGATTCCATATATATGCGTTAGAATACAGTATTTGTTTTTCTCTCTCTCTCTTTTTTTTTTTTTTTTTTTTTTTTTTTGCGGTACACGGGCCTGTCACTGTTGTGGCCTCCCCCGTTGCGGAGCACAAGCTCTGGACGCGCAGGCCCAGCGGCCATGGCTCACGGGCCCAGCCGCTCCGCGGCATGTGGGATCTTCCCGGACCGGGGCACGAACCCGTGTCCCCTGCGTCGGCAGGCGGACTCTCAACCACTGCGCCACCAGGGAAGCCCTGTTTTTCTCTTTCTGACTTACTTCCCTCTATGACAGACTTTAGGTCCATCCTCCTCACTACAAATATCTCAATTTCGTTTCTTTTTATGGCTAATATTACATTGTATCTATGTGCCACATCTTCTTTATCCATTCATCTGTCGATGGACACTTAGGTTGCTTCCATGTCCTGGTTATTATATAAATAGTGCTGCAATGAACATTGGGGTGCATGTCTCTTTTTGAATCATGGTTTTCTCAGGATATATTCCCAGTAGTGGGATTGCTGGGTCATATGGTAGTTCGATTTTTAGTTTTTTAAGGAACCTTCATACTGTTTTCCATAGTGGTTGTATCAGTTTATGTTCCCACCAACAGTGCAGAAGGGTTCCCTTTTCACCAAACCTTTTCCCGCATTTATTTCTAAATTTTTTGTTAATAGCCATTCTGACCGGCGTGAGGTGATACCTCGTAGTTTTGATTTGCATTTCTTTAATAATTAGTGATGTTGAGCATCTTTTCATGTGCCTCTTGGCCATCTGTATGTCTTCCTTGGTGAAATGTCTATTTAGGTCTTCTGTCCATTTTTAAATTAGATTGTTTGTTTTTTTGATATTGAGCTCCATGAGCTGTTTGTATATCTGGAGATTAATCGTTTGTCTGTTGTTTCATTTGCAAATATTTTCTCCCATTCTGCGGGTTGTCTTTTTGTCTTGTTTATGGTTTCCTTTGCTGTGTAAAAGCTTGTAAGTTTAATTAAGTCCCATTTGTTTATTTTTTTTTTTTATTTCCGTTTCTCTAGGAGGTGGGTCAAAAATGATCTTGCTGTGGTTTATGTCAAAGAGTGTTTTTCCTATGTTTTCCTCTTAAGAGTTTTATAGCGTCTGGCCTTACTTTTAGGTCTGTAATCCATTTGGAGTTTATTTTTGTGTATGGTGGTAGGGAGTGTATTTCATTCTTTTACATGTAGCTGTCCAATTTTCCCTGCACCACTTATTGAAGACGCTGTCTTTTCTCCATTGTATGTTCTTGCCTGTTTTGTCGTAAATTAGGTGCCCAGATGTGCGTGGGTTTATCTCCGGGCATTCTGTCCTGTACCATTGATCTATATTTCTGTTTTTGTGCCAGTACCATACTGTCTTGATTACTGTAGGTTTGTGGTATAGTTTGAAGTCGGGGAGCCTGATCCTTCCAGCTCTGTTCTCCTTTCTCAATATTGCTTTGGCTATTTGGGGTCTTTTGTGTTTCCGTATGAATTGTAATGGCATTCTAATTCTGTGAAGAATGCCATTGGTAGTTTGATAGGGATTGCATTGAATCTGTAGATTGCTTTGGGTAGTATAGTCATTTTCACAATATTGATTCTTTCAATCCAAGAACATGGCATATTTCTCCATCTGTTTATGTCATCTTTGATTTCTTTCATCAGTGTTTTATAGTTTTCTGAGTACAAATCTTTTGCCTCTTTAGGCAGGTTTATTCCGAGGTATTTTATTCTTTTTGTTGAGATGGTAAATGGGATTGTTTCCTGAATTTCTCTTTCTGATTTTCCGTTGTTGGTGTATAGGAATGCCAGAGATTTCTGTGCATTAATTTTGTATCTTGAAACCTTGCCAAACTCATTGATTATTTCTAGTAGTTTTCTGGTGGCATCTTTAGGATTTTCTATGTATAGTATCATGTCATTGGCAAGCAGTGACAGTTTTACTTCTTTTCCAATTTTGTATTCCTTTTATTTCTTTTTCTTCTCTGATTGCTGTGGCTAGGACTTCCAAAACTATGTTGAATAAGAGTGGAGAGAGTGGACATCCTTGCCTTGTTCCTGATCTTAGAGGAAATGCTTTCAGTTTTTCATCATTGAGTATGATGCCTGCTGTGGGTCTATCATATATGGCCTTTATTATGTTGAGGTAGGTTCCCTCTATGCCCATTTTCTGGAGAGTTTTTATCGTAAATGGGTGTTGAATTTTGACAGAAACCTTTTCTGCATCTGTTGAGATTATCATATGGTTTTTATTCCTTAATTTGTTAATGTGGTGTATCACATTGATTGATTTGCGTATATTGAAGAATCTTTGCATCTCTAGGATAAATCCCACTTGATCATAGTGTATGATCGTTTTAATTTGTTGTTGGATTCTGTTCGCTAGTATTTTGTTCAGGATTTTTGCATCTGTGTTCATCAGTGATACTGGTCTATAATTTTCTTTTTTTGTGATATCTTTTCCTAATTTTGGTATCAGGGTGAAGGTAGCTTCATAGAATTAATTTGGGAGTGTTTCTCCCTCTGCAGTTTTTTGGAAGAGTTTGAGAAGGATTAGGTGTTAGCTCTTCTCTAAATGTTTGATAGAATTTGCCTCTGAAGCCATCTGGTCCTGGACCTTTGTTTGTTGGAAGATTTTTAATTACAGTTTCAATTTCATTTCTTGTGATAGGTATATTTTTTACCAAAAAATATTTATATTTTTTAGGATATATTTTCTAATTCTTCCTGGTTCAGTCTTGGAAAATTGTATCTTTCCAAGAATTTGTCCATTTCTTTGTGGTTGTCCATTTTATTGGCATATAGT
>NC_041230.1:51834586-51866014 GCF_002837175.3 Physeter macrocephalus | reverse complement strand
GTCTGTTGTTTCATTTGCAAATATTTTCTCCCATTCTGCGGGTTGTCTTTTTGTCTTGTTTATGGTTTCCTTTGCTGTGTAAAAGCTTGTAAGTTTAATTAAGTCCCATTTGTTTATTTTTTTTTTTTATTTCCGTTTCTCTAGGAGGTGGGTCAAAAATGATCTTGCTGTGGTTTATGTCAAAGAGTGTTTTTCCTATGTTTTCCTCTTAAGAGTTTTATAGCGTCTGGCCTTACTTTTAGGTCTGTAATCCATTTGGAGTTTATTTTTGTGTATGGTGGTAGGGAGTGTATTTCATTCTTTTACATGTAGCTGTCCAATTTTCCCTGCACCACTTATTGAAGACGCTGTCTTTTCTCCATTGTATGTTCTTGCCTGTTTTGTCGTAAATTAGGTGCCCAGATGTGCGTGGGTTTATCTCCGGGCATTCTGTCCTGTACCATTGATCTATATTTCTGTTTTTGTGCCAGTACCATACTGTCTTGATTACTGTAGGTTTGTGGTATAGTTTGAAGTCGGGGAGCCTGATCCTTCCAGCTCTGTTCTCCTTTCTCAATATTGCTTTGGCTATTTGGGGTCTTTTGTGTTTCCGTATGAATTGTAATGGCATTCTAATTCTGTGAAGAATGCCATTGGTAGTTTGATAGGGATTGCATTGAATCTGTAGATTGCTTTGGGTAGTATAGTCATTTTCACAATATTGATTCTTTCAATCCAAGAACATGGCATATTTCTCCATCTGTTTATGTCATCTTTGATTTCTTTCATCAGTGTTTTATAGTTTTCTGAGTACAAATCTTTTGCCTCTTTAGGCAGGTTTATTCCGAGGTATTTTATTCTTTTTGTTGAGATGGTAAATGGGATTGTTTCCTGAATTTCTCTTTCTGATTTTCCGTTGTTGGTGTATAGGAATGCCAGAGATTTCTGTGCATTAATTTTGTATCTTGAAACCTTGCCAAACTCATTGATTATTTCTAGTAGTTTTCTGGTGGCATCTTTAGGATTTTCTATGTATAGTATCATGTCATTGGCAAGCAGTGACAGTTTTACTTCTTTTCCAATTTTGTATTCCTTTTATTTCTTTTTCTTCTCTGATTGCTGTGGCTAGGACTTCCAAAACTATGTTGAATAAGAGTGGAGAGAGTGGACATCCTTGCCTTGTTCCTGATCTTAGAGGAAATGCTTTCAGTTTTTCATCATTGAGTATGATGCCTGCTGTGGGTCTATCATATATGGCCTTTATTATGTTGAGGTAGGTTCCCTCTATGCCCATTTTCTGGAGAGTTTTTATCGTAAATGGGTGTTGAATTTTGTCAGAAACCTTTTCTGCATCTGTTGAGATTATCATATGGTTTTTATTCCTTAATTTGTTAATGTGGTGTATCACATTGATTGATTTGCGTATATTGAAGAATCTTTGCATCTCTAGGATAAATCCCACTTGATCATAGTGTATGATCGTTTTAATTTGTTGTTGGATTCTGTTCGCTAGTATTTTGTTCAGGATTTTTGCATCTGTGTTCATCAGTGATACTGGTCTATAATTTTCTTTTTTTGTGATATCTTTTCCTAATTTTGGTATCAGGGTGAAGGTAGCTTCATAGAATTAATTTGGGAGTGTTTCTCCCTCTGCAGTTTTTTGGAAGAGTTTGAGAAGGATTAGGTGTTAGCTCTTCTCTAAATGTTTGATAGAATTTGCCTCTGAAGCCATCTGGTCCTGGACCTTTGTTTGTTGGAAGATTTTTAATTACAGTTTCAATTTCATTTCTTGTGATAGGTATATTTTTTACCAAAAAATATTTATATTTTTTAGGATATATTTTCTAATTCTTCCTGGTTCAGTCTTGGAAAATTGTATCTTTCCAAGAATTTGTCCATTTCTTTGTGGTTGTCCATTTTATTGGCATATAGTTCTTTGTAGTAATCTCTTATAATCCTTTGTATTTCTATGGTATCAATTGTGATCTCTCCTTTTTCATTTCTAATTTTATTGATTTTCGTCCTCACCCTTTTTTTCTTGATGAGTCTGGCTAAGGGTTTATTGATTTTGTTTACCTTCTCAAAGAACCAGCTTTTAGTTTTATTGATCTTTGCTATTGTTTTCTTTGTTTTTATTTCATTTATTTCTCCTCTGATTTTTATGATTTCTTTTCTTCTACTGACTTTGGGTTTTCTTTGTTCTTCTTTCTCTAGTTGTTTTACGTGTAGGGTTAGATTGTTTATTTGAGATTTTTCTTGTTTCTTGAGGTGAGATTGAATTCCTATAGACGTCCCTCTTAGAACTGGTTTTGCTGTGTCCCATGGGTTTTGGGTCGTCGTGTTTTCATTGTCATTTGTTTCTTTGTATTTTTTTATTTCTTCTTTGATTTCTTCAGTGATTTCTTGGTTGTTTAGTACTGCACTGTTTAGTCTCCATGTATGTGTGTTTTTTACAGGTTTTTTCCTGTAATTGATTTCCAGTCTCATAGTGTTGTGGTCAGGAAAGATGCTTGATATGATTTCAGTTTTCTTAAATTTTCTGAGACTTGATTTGTGACCCAAGATGTGATCTATCCTGGAGAAGGTTCCATGTGCACTTGGGAAGAAAGTGTATTCTGCCACTTTTGGGTAGAATGTTCTATAAATATCAGTTAAATCTATCTGGTCTATTGTGTCATTTAAAGATTGTGTTTCCTTATTTATTTTCTGTTTGGATGATCTGTCTATTGGTGTAAGTGGCGTGTTAAAGTCCCCCACTATTATTGTGTTACTCTTGATTTCTGCTTTCATGGTTGTTAGCATTTGCCTTATGTATTGAGGTTCTCCTGTGTTGGGTGCATAAACATTTTAATTGTTATATCTTTTTCTTGGATTGATCCTTTGATCATTATGTAGTGTCCCTCCTTATCTCTTGTAATAGTCTTTATTTTAAAGTCTATTTTATTGGATACGAGTATTGCTTCTCCAGCTTTCTTTTGATTTCCATTTGCAAGGAATATCCTTTTCCATCCTTTCACCTTCAGTCTGTATGTGTTGCTAAGTCTGAAGTGGGTCTCTTGTAGACAGCATATATTTGGGTCTTGTTTTTGTATCCATTCAGCCAGTCTGTGTCTTTTGGTTGGGGCATTTAATCCATTTACACTCAAGGTTATTATCGATATGTATGTTCCTATTACCATTTTCTTAATTGTTTTGGGTTTGTTTTTGTAGATCTTTTTCTTCTCTTGTGTGTCCCGCCTAGAGAAGTTTCTTTAGCATTTGTTGTAAAGCTGGTTTGGTGGTGCTGAATTCTCTTAGCTTTTGCTTGTCTGAAAAGCTTTTGATTCCTCCCTTGAATCTGAATGAGATCCTTGCTGGGTAATGGTGGTTGTAGGTTTTTCTCTTTCATCACTTTAAGTATATCCTGCCACTCCCTTCTGGCCCGCAGAGTTTCTGCTGAAAAATCAGCTGATAACGTTATGGGAATTCCTTTGTATGTTATTTATTTATTAATAAATTAATTTTATTTATTTATTTTTGGCTGCATTGGGTCTTTGTTGCTGCATGCGGGCTTTCTCCAGTAGCGGCGAGCGGGGGCTACTGTTCGTTGTGGTGTGTGGGCTTCTCATTGTGGTGGCTTCTCTTTTTGTGGAGCATGGGCTCTAGGTGCACGGGTTTCAGTCGTTGTGGCATGCGGGCTCAGTAGTTGTGGCTCATGGGCTCTAGAGCGCAGGCTCAGTAGTTGTGGTGCACGGTCTTAGTTGCTTGGCGGCATGTGGGATCTTCCCGTACTAGGGCTCGAACCTGTGTCCCCTGCATTGGCTGGCTGATTCTTAACCACTGCACCACTAGGGAAGTCCTGATCTCACAGCTTTGGCCAACCATGATCACAGCCGTCTGAGGTTGGGCTGTGATTATTCCCATTTTACAAACGAGGAAACTGGGGCACAGAGAGTTTTGGTCGCTTGCCCAGGACCATACAGCCAGCCAGGTGGAGCCGGGATCACAAAGGGGAAAACATGTCTAATAGCACGTCTGCTCTGTAGGTGACATTTGCAGGGTGTTGATTTTATTTAAATATGTGTGATCATCCAGCCTTATAGATTATTTTTTCAACTCAGACTTTTAAAAAATGAATATTTAGATTGAAATCCTGATTTTTCTACGTTTTAGTTACATTAGCTTAGAAACTGTTTTTGAATAAAGAAATCCAGACTGTTGGTTGGCAATTATGAGCAGGGCTCAGGCAGTCAGAAGAATTAGAATTGGGTTTTCCCACTTTATTTGTGTCGACCATTAATTTCTACCACACTGAAACAACATTACATAGCTGTGATGTGTTGTTTTTGCAAGTAGGTCAATATTGATTACCTTGACCATATAATTATCAATGTTTATTTTCTGTGATTATTACATTTTGATCTCCCTCCTAACTGGGTGTGAACTTTCCTTCTGCAGAGAATCCTGTCAGCTACAAGGACAGATGGGAAATAGCCAGAGCCACCCGGGGCAGCGTTTCTCCTCGCGGTTTCTTCCTGGGGAGCAGGCCGAGATTGACAGATTGTTTGATGCTCTCTCGTCAGAGGGACTCGGCTCCAGTACCTCGCCCAGATCCTTCTCTCTGCAGGCACTGAAGGCAAGAGTAGCAGTCAGAAGTGCATGTTTAGTGTGGAGAGGGGTCAGGCCAAAATGGGCTGTCTGTTCCTGTAAGACAGGTGTGGGAACACTGAGGGATGTGTTTTCTGGAAAGGGAGAAAGAGAGTACCTATTTTCATCTTTGTGGGTTCTGTGGTCAGTGTTGCAGCTGTTCTGCTCAGCCTTCGTATCACAGTGTTTTGGGGACTTCCCACTTGAGCTTCACTAGAGGGGCTGGCCTCTTCCTGTCTCTTGAACCACTGTCCCCGGTTTCCCTCCAGATGAGTGGCAGGCTGCCCTTAGCTGTATTTGTGGGTCCAATAACTGCAAAGTTTCAAGTCCACCTTGGCCTTTAGGATTCGTAAGTGTTTGACGTCCTAGGAGTTTTGTGGTTTTCCTAACAAAATAACAAAGTTTCAGAGTCAAGGTTCACCTGACAACGAGTGAGAACTGCCCGTTTACCCATCTTTCGGCCCCGTCCCATGGGCCTCTTAGCCACGCGTTTGGGGGCTCAGGCAGAGAGAGACAACAGTGAAGAGACCTCATCAGCCCATCCCCCTGGGCAGTGGGGAGGCGGTGCAATGTATGGAGACAGTTCAGAGCCTCCTCTTTTAAATTTATTTTTTTATCGAACTATAGTTGATTTACAACGTAGCGTTAATTTCTGCCGTACAGCAGAGTGACTCAGCTATACACATGTATACGTTCTTTTTTATATTCTTTCCCATGTTGGTTTCTCCCAGGATATTGAATATAGCTCCCTGTGCTGTACAGTAGGACCTCATTGTTTATCCATCCTATGTATAATAGTTTACATCTGCTAACCTCAAACTCCCACTCCATCCCTCCCTGACTCCCCCTCCCCCTCCGCCTTGGCAACCACAGGTCTGTTCCATGTGTCTGTGACTCTGTTTCTGTTTTGTAGATAGGTTCTTTTGTGCCATATTTTAGATCCCACATATAAGTGACATCGTATAGTATCTGTCTTTCTCTGTCTGACTCATTTCACTTAGTATGATAATCTCTGGGTCCACCCATGTTGCTGCAAATGGCATTATTTCATTCTTTTTTATGGCTGAGTAATATTCCCTTGTGTGTATGTACCACATCTTCTTTATCCATTCCTCTGTCGATGGACACTTAGGTTGTTACCATGTCTTGGCTATTGTGAGTAGCGCTGCTGTGAACATAGGGGTGCAGGTATCTTTTTGAGTTATAGTTTTGTCTGGATGTATGCCCAGGAGTGGGAGTGTGGGATCATTTGCTAGCTCTATTTTTAGTTTTCTGAGGAGAGCCTCCTCTTTTAGACCATGCAGAGTGGGAGCTGATGACATTGGGGATCCCCCAACATATTCATCTTATAGTTGAGGAAACTGGCCAGGGAGGATTGGGGTCACAGCTTGTGTGTGTGTGTGTGTGTGTGTGCGTGTGTATCATGTGTGTATCTTCACTAGACCAAAAGCACCCCAGTCTGCTGGGTCGCCCACTAAGCTGGAGTAGACAGAACAAGACAGGCCACTTAGGGACTTAACTGCTGAGTTGGTGACAACGTTCACAGGTGTTTATCACGAGAAATAGGGTGGGGCTTCCCTGGTGGCGCAGTGGTTAAGAATCCTCCTGCCAGTTCAGGGGACACTGGTTTGAGCCCTGGTCTGGGAAGATCCCACGTGCCGCAGAGCAGCTAAGCCCATGTGCCACAGCTACTGAGCCTGCGTTCTACAGCTCGCGAGCCACAACTACTGAGCCCACGTGCCACAACTACTGAAGCCTGCGTGCCTAGAGCCTGTGCTCCACAAGAGAAGCCACCACAATGAGAGGCCCGCACACCGCAACGAAGAATAGCCCCCGCTCGCTACAACTAGAGAAAGCCCGCACACAGCAACGAAGACCCAATGCAGCAAAAAAAAAAAAAGATAAATAGGGTGAAAAGTTGATCAGAAAATCTTGGCAACCAAATAAAGGTTCCTTTGGGAACGAATTAGAGGTTTCTCTTCCAGTAGAACTTTGGAAACACCGACAGAAATAGGAATACTCTTTTTGAGCAGTGAGGGTGGGAAACTGCTTTATAAGAAATGCAGAATATCAGTGTTGTCACAGACCATGTAGACACAGGAAGTTGTTACAGGAGAGTTCAGTTTTCAGACCCCACTGATTTAGTTCATGGTTTGCTTTCTCTCCCCCTGTATTTGTGATCCCTGGACCAAATCAGATTTGATTTGGAGTCAAAGAGAAAAGGATAGGGCTTCCCTGGTGGTGCAGTGGTTGGGAATCTGCCTGCCAATGCAGGGGACACAGGTTCGGGCCCTGGTCTGGGAGGATCCCACATGCCACAGAGCAACTAAGCCCATGCTCCACAACTACCAAGCCCGCGTGCCACAACTACTGAAGCCCACGCGCTTAGAGCCTGTGCTCCGCAACAAGAGAAGTCACCGCAATGAGAAGCCCGTGCACTGCAACGAAGAGTGGCCCCCGCTCACCGCAACTAGAGAAAGCCTGCGTGCAGCAACAAAGACCCAATGCAGCTAAAAATAAAATTAAATAAAAAATGTAAAAAAAAAAAGGATATTTACAGAATGTTACTGGCAAGTCAATTAAGAACTAGATTTTTTAAAAAATCTTTTTTCTGTGCTGCGTGGCATGTGGGATCTTAGTTCCCTGACCAGAGATTGAACCCATGCCCCCTGCATTGGCAGTGTGTCCAGTCTTAACCACTGGACCACCAGGGAAGTCCCAAGAACTAGATTTTTATTAGTTTTTTAAAATTTTTATTGGAGTGTGGTTGATTTACAGTGTTGTGTTAGTTTCTGCTATACAGCAAAGTGAATCAGTTATACATATACATATATCCACGCTTTTTTAGCTTCTATTCCCATATAGGTCATTACAGAGTATTGAGTAGTTCCCTGTGCCATACAGTAGGACCTTATTAGTTATCTATTTTATATATGGTAGTATGTATACGTCACTCCCAATCTCCCAATTTATCCTCCCCCCCACTTTCCAATGTATGTTGAGCACAAAGCAGTTGGATTGATAAAGCTAGCTAATATATTTGGAAGTCCATAATATAGAGGAGACCAGTTTAGCACTACACAGACCGTATGTTCCATATGGAAATAAATTTAGACATGCAAATGACAGCTACTAGAATCTAGAATTGAGAAGATATTATAAGCAGAGTGATGAGCAGATGATGGCCAGAGGCAGGAATGACACGGCCAGTCTGGGGAGACTGGGAAGTCTGGAGGGCAAGATGGGAACAGATGCTGGAAGAGTGACGGCCAAGATGAGCCACAAGCCAGGGCGCGTTAGGTGTGTGGGTCCTGGGGTGTCATGATGCCCTTAGGTGGGCAGAGATGGTGCATTTGGGGATCTAGGAAGGTTATGTGCTGGTAGCAGTGGTTGGTCTTTCTCCCTGGCATCTGACTGGCACCCTGTCTGGCCTTTTCACCTACCTTTCCCCGCAGAGGCATGTGGGGGAAGCTCTTCCCGCAGAGATGGTCGCCAGACTGTTTGAGGCCATGCGGAGGGTGGACGGGACCGGGAAGACCAAGGGGCCCAGCGAGCGCATCTCCCGGGAGCAGTTCACAGTGTCCATGTCCCACCTTTTGAAAGGAAACGCCGAGGAGAAGAGTCTCGTGGTCCTGAAGATGATTTCTGCCACAGGAGGTCCCGTGAAAGCAAGCGAGGTCCGAAAGGTAAGAGGCCACCAGGCCCTTCGCAGCCATCCCAGGCAGCCTTGGCATCCTTCGGTGGGGGACCTAGGACGATTAAGCAGTTGATGGAGGCACTGTGCACAGGTGCCCCCTGGGAGGGGGCGGTTCCTCGACCACGTCACTGGTTGAGGCCAGAACTCCTGGACAAAAAGGCACTGGCGATCTAGACCAGCCAAAGGTATCATTAGAAAAATGAGTAACTACCCAAGTTACATGATCTGTTCCAGATTGTGGTCCATCACAGTTGGCCTTAAAGAGATGAGACGCCCTTCCCCATGTCGATATGATGTAGGTCACAGGTCACAACGGAAATGCGATTAATGGTAAAATTGCGGTCTTCAAGTTTACAGAGGATCTGGTTGGCTCTGTGGCACACGTGCTAAACTACAGACAGAAGCTGAGAGGCTGGACTCAGAAGCAAGCCCCAGGCTCCCTGTCCAGGGTGCAGGTGCTGGCTGCTCAGCTGTGCTCCGAGATGAAGCTTCAAGGCAAGTGCCCTGCCTTAGTCCTTAGACGTTGGCCTTGTAGAGTGGTACCACGCCATCTCCACTACTGTAGGCTTGTACTAAAGTTTTGAAACCAGCAAATGTGAGTCTTCCAACTTTGGAGGACTCTTTAGATAATTTAATCGTGGGCAGTCGTTCATGGTATTTCCTTATAATCCTGATTGCTGCAGGGTCAGTAGTGATGTCCCCACTTTCATTTCTGATGTTAGCTATTTGATTCTTCTTCTTTTTTCTTGGTCAGTCTAGCTAATGGTTTGTTCACTTTTTGTTATTTTCAAAGAACCAACTTTTGGTTTTATGGGTTTTCTCTGTTGTCTAATCTCTATTTCATTTATCTTTATTCAAGTCTTGTATTTCCTTTCTTCTCCTTTTAGATTTAGTTTGGTTTTCTTTCCTTTTTTAAAAAAAAATTTTATTGAAGTATAGTTGATTTACAATGTTGTGTCAATTGCTGTACAGCAAAGTGACTCAGTTTTATATATATATATATATATATATATGAATATATATATTCTTACTCTATTTTTAAAAAATATATATTTTTGGCTGCATCAGGTCTTAGTTGCAGCATGCAGGATCTTTCATTGCAGTGTGCGGGCTTCTGTCTAGTTGTGGCGCATGGGCTCAGTAGTTGTGGCGCATGGGCTTAGTTGCCCCATGGCATGTGGGTTCTTAGTTCCCTGACCAGGGATCGAACCAGAGTCCCCTGCATCGCAAGATGGATTCTTAACCACTGGACCACCAGGGATCTTGAGCATCTCTTCATGTGCCTCTTGGCCATCTGTATGTCTTCTTTGGAGAAATGTCTATTTACGTCTTCTGCCCATTTTTGGATTGGGTTGTTTGGTTTTTTTGTAGTTGTTGAGTTGTATGAGCCATTTGTATATTTTAGAAATTAAGCCCTTGTTGGTCACATCATTTGCAAATATTTTCTCCCAGTCTGTAGGTTGTCTTTTTGTTTTGTTTATGGTTTCCTTTGCTGTGCAAAAGCTTTTAAGTTTGATTAGGTACCATTTGTTTATTTTGGCTTTTATTTCTATTGCCCTGGGAGCCTGACCTAAGAAAACATTGGTATGATTTATGTCAGAGAATATTTTGCCTATGATCTCTTCTAGGAGTTTTATGGTGTCTTGTCTTATGTTTAGGTCTTTAAGTATTTTGAGTTTATTTTTGTGTATGGTGAGAGGGTATATTCTAACTTCATCGTTTTAAAATGCAGCTGTCCAGCTTTCCCAACACCACTTGCCGAAGAGACTGTCTTTGCTCCATTGTATATTCTTGCCTCCTTTGTTGAAGATTAATTGACTGTAGGTGTGTGGGCTTATTTCTGGGCTCTCTCTTCTGTTCCATTGATCTATATGCCTGTTTTTGTGCCAATATCATGCTGTTTTGATTACTCTAACTTGGTAATATTGTCTGAAGTCTGGGAGCATTATGTCTCCAGCTTTGCTCCTTTTCCTCAGGATTGCTTTGACAATTCTGGATCTTTTATGGTTCCATAAAAATTTTATTATTATTTGTTCTATTTCTGTGCAAAATGTCATGGGTAATTTCATAGGTATTGCATTATACCTATAGATTGCTTTGGGTAGTATGGCCATTTAAACAATATTCTTCCAATCCAAGAGCATGGGATATCTTTCCATTTCTTTGAATCATCTTTTAAAAAATAATTAGTTAATTAATTAATTTATGGCTGCGTTGGGTCTTCGTTGCTGCACATGGTCTTTCTCTAGTTGCAGCGAGCAGGGGCTGCTCTTCGTCGTGGCGCGCGGGCTTCTCATTGCGGTGACTTCTCTTGTTGCAGAGCACAGGCTCTAGGCACACGGGCTCAGTAGTTGTGGCCTGCGGGCTCAGTAGTTGTGGCTTGTGTGCTCTAGAGCGCAGGCTCAGTAGTTGTGGCACATGGGTTTAGTTGCTCTGCAGCATGTGGGATCTTCCTGGACCAGGGCTCGAGCCCATGTCCTCTGCATTGGCAGGTGGATTCTTAACCACTGCACCACCAGGGAAGTCCTCTTTAAATCGTCTTTAATTTCCTTTATTAATGTTTTATAGTTCTCAGCATATACGTCTTTCACCTCCTTGGTGAGGTTTATTCCTAAGTATTTTTATTTTTGGTGTGATTTTAAAAGGGATTATTTGTTTACATTCCCTTTCTGATATTTCATTGTTAGTGTAAAGAAATGCAATTGATTTCTGTATGTTAATCTTGTATCCTGCTACCTTGTTGAATTCGTTTATCAGTTCTGGTAGTTTCTGTGTGGAGTCTTGAGGGTTTTCTATATATATTATCATGTCATCTGTGTATAATGATAATTTTACCTCTGCCCTACCCAGTTGAACACCTTTTATTTCTATTTCTTGTCTGATTGCTGTAGCTAGGATTTCCAATGCTGTGTTGAAGAGAAGTGGTGAGAGTGGGCACCCTTGTCTTGTTCCAGATTTTAGCAGGAAGGCTTTCGGCTTTTCACCGTAGAGTATTACGTTGGCTGTGGATTTGTCATAAATAGCTTTTATTTTGTTGAGATACGTTCCTTCTATACCCAATTTTGTTAGGGCTTTTATCATGAATGGGTGTTGAATTTCATCATATGCTTTTTATGCATCTATTAAGATGATCATGTAGTTTTTGTCCTTTCTTTTGTTGATGTGGTATATCATGTAGATTGATTTGAATATGTTGAACCATCCTGGTGATACTGGGATGAATCCAACTTGGTTGTGGTGTATGACCTTTTTTATGTGTTGTTGGATTCGGTTTGATAATAATTCGTTGAGAATTTTTGCATCTATATTCATCAAAGATATTGGCCTGTAATTATCTTTTTTGGTAGTGTTTTTGTCTGCTTTTGGTATCAGGGTGACGGTGTCTTCATAGGATGTCTTTGGGAGTGTTCCTTCCTCTTCAGTCTTTTGGAAGAATTTGAGAAAGATCAGTGTAAGTTCTTCTTTGTATGTTTGGTAGAATTTGCCTGTGAAGCCATATGGTCCTGGAACTTTATTTTAGGCAGGTTTTGTTTTGTTTGCTTTTTTTTTTTTTTTTTTAACAGATTTGATTTCTTTTCTAGTGATTGGTCTGTTGTGTCTTTCTTCGTGATTCAGTTTTGGTGGGCTGTATGTTTCTAGGAAGTGGTCAATTTCTTGGAGGTTGTCAAATTTGTTGGCATATAATTGTTCATAGTATTCACTCATGGTTTTTTGTATTTCTGTGGTATCTGTTGTGATTTCTCTTCTTTCATTTCTTATTTTGTTTCTTTGGGTCTTCTCTCTTTTCTTTTTGGTGAGCCTGGCCAAAGGTTTGTCAATTTTGTTTACCCTTTCAAAGAAACAGCTCTTGTTTTATTGATTTTTTTGTTTGTTTTTTAATCTCTCTTTTATTTATTTCCTTTCTGAACTTTATTATCTTTCCTTTGCTTTATTATCTTTTCCTTTAGGTTTTGTTTGTTCTTTTTTCTAATTTTTTTAGGTAGTGTGTTAGGTTGTTTATTTGAGATATTTGTTTCTTAAAGAAGGCCTGAATCACTATGAACTACCCTCTAAGAACTGCTTTTGCTACATCCCATAGTTCTTGTATGGTTGTGTTTTCATTGTCATTTGCTCAAGGTATTTTTAAATTTCTTCTTTGATTTCATCATTGACCCATTTTTTTAAAAAAATTATTTTTATTTTTGGCTGCGTTGGGTCTTCGTTGCTGCGTGCAGGCTTTCTCTAGTTGTGGTGAGTGGGGGCTACTCTTTGTTGCAGTGCGCGGGCTTCTCATTATGGTGGCTTCTCTTGTTGCGGAGCAGGGCTCTAGGCTCGTGGGCTTCAGTTGTGGCACGCGGGCTCAGTAGTTGTGGCTCGCGGGCTCTAGAGTGCAGGCTCAGTAGTTGTGGTGCACGGGATTAGCTGCTCTGCAGCATGTGGGATCTTCCTGGACCAGGGCTCGAACCCGTGTCCCCTGCATTGGCAGGCAGATTCTTAACCACTGCACCACTAGGGAAGCCTGAGCCATTGAGGGCCCGAACCCGTGTCCCCTGCATTGGCAGGCAGATTCTTAACCACTGCACCACTAGGGAAGCCTGAGCCATTGGTTTTTTAGTAGCATGTTTAGTCTCTATGTAATTGTTTTTTTCTCATTTCTTTTTCTGTGGTTGATTTTTAGTTTCATGCTGTTGTGGTCAGAAAAGATGCTTGAAATAATTTCTATACTCTTAAATTTGTTGAGGTTTGTTTTGTGCCCAAGTGTGCGGTCAATCCTAGAAAATGTTCTGTGTGTCCTTGAAAAGAATGTATTTTTTTTAATGTAATGTCCTGAAGATGTCAATTAAGTCTAACTGTTCTAATGTATCATTTGGGACCTCTGTTGCCTTATTGATTTTCTGTCTCAAAACTCTGTTCATTGATGTGAGTGGGGTGTTAAAGTCTACTACTATTACTATATTCCTGTAAATTTCTCCCTTTATGTCTGTATTTGTTTTCTGTATTTGGGTGCTCCTATATTGGGTGCATATACGTTGACAGATGTAATATCCTCTCCTTGTATTGATCCTTTTATTATTGTATAGTGTTCTTCTTTATCTGTCTTTATAGCCTTTGTTTTAAAGTCTGTTTTGTCTGATATGAGTATTGCGACCCCTGCTTTCTTCTCATTTCTGTTTGCGTGCAGTATCTTTCTCCATCCCCTCACTTTTAATACATGTGTGTCCTTTGCCCTAAAGTGGGTCTCTTGTAGGCAGCATATTGTAGACTCTTGTTTTTTTAATCCAGTCTACCACTCTGTGTCTTTTGATGGGAGCATTTAGTCCATTGACATTAAGGTAATTTTTGATAGATATATATTTATTGCCATTTTAAACCTTGTTTTCCTGTTGATTTTATATTCTTTTGTCCCTTTTTCTTCTTGTTTTTCTTTTTGTGGTTTGATGCTTTTATTTTGTATTATGCTTATAGTTTTTTCTTTTTGATTTTTGTGAATCTGTTGTATGTTTTTGATTTGTGGTTGCCCTGTTTTTCAGGTATGTTAACTCCTTCCTTTATCTACTTGCTTTAGACTGGTAGTCACTTAGGCTCACACACATTCTAGAAAAATAATTGTGATTTTCTCTTTCCTGTAGATTCTTACTACTTTTCTATTTAGAGAAGACCTTTCAATATTTCTTTTAGGATAGGTTTAGTATTGCTGTATGTTTTTAGTTTTTGCTTGTCTGAGAAATTCTTTTTTTCTCCTTCTATTCTAAATGATAATCTTGCCGGGTAGAGTGTCCTAGGTTGCAGATATTTCCCTTTCAGGACTTTGAATATATCTTGCCACTCCCTTCTGGCCTGTGACGTTTCTGTAGAGAAATCAGCTGATAGCCTTATGGGGGTTCCCTTGTCATTAACTCTGTGTTTTTCTCTTGCTACCTTTAGAATCCTCTTTTTATGTTTAACTTTTGACATTTTTATTATGATATGTCTTGGTGTAGGTCTTTCTGGGTTTATCTTGTTAAGGACCCTCTGTGTTTCCTGTATCTGGATATCTGTTTCCTTCTTTAGCTTTGGGAAGTTTTAAGCCATAATTTCCTCAAATACATTTTCAATCCCCGTTTCTCTTTCTTCTTCTGGGCTCCCTATTACGTGTAGATTGGCATGCTTTATATCTATAGGTCTCTTATATTGCTTTCATTTTTTTCACTTGGTGTTCTGTCTGATGTCCTGATTGGGTGATTTCCTTTACTCTGTCTTCCAGATCGCTTATTCGTTCTTCTGCGTTATTTATTCTGCTGTTCATAGCCTTTGGTTCAGCTTTCGTCCCAGCAAATGAATCTGCTAATGTTTCTTGACTCCTCGTTATAGTTTCTAGTTCCTTTTTACAGTAATCTGCATTTCTGTCGATAGCCTTTCTTAATTCCTTCAGTGCTTTCATTATCTCCTTTTTGAACTTGGTATCTATTAGACTGAAGAGGCCTGTTTCATTGTTTGTTCTTTCAGGGCAGTTCTCTCGATACTTTAATTGGGAGTGGTTCCTCTGCTTCTTCATTTTACTTATATTTCTCTCGCTCTGTGAGTTTAGGAGAAACAATTATCTACTGTGGTCTTGGAGGACTATTTTTATGTGGGAGCGTCCCTGTGTAGCCTGCATGGGTTTAATATTTTTTTGGTGCAAGGTCTGTTTTTAGTACGGATGCCTGCTGCTTCTTTCCTCAGTGTTGGCTGTTATCCCCCTGATAGGAGGTGCGACTGGAGTTGCGGTGACCAGAGCCTGCACTGGACAGTGAGTGGGGACTCCTCTTCCCTCTGTGGTTATCACTGGCCTCTCCAGGGCAGCGTCTGCTTTCTAGTTGTTGGTGTAGAAGCCCCCAGCTCTGTTTCTGAGCTGCATTTCTGACCCGCAGTGCAAGAACAGGTGGGATGGGAGCGCTCCCACTGGGAGAGGAGCCACTGAGTATTACTCTGCTGGAGCTGTTCACCTGTGAGTGTGTCACCTTTCACCGGCTGTGCGGGCTCACAGAGTACACTGTTGTTGGCACTGCCCTCAGCCCCACCTCAACTGTGGGTGTGCTGGCAGTCAGCCCTGGTGCCTCTCAGGTTTTGTTTTCACAAGGCCACCAGCGCAGATCCACTGAAGTCAGGTCCCAGGACTGCAGCAGTTACACGCCTGGACCCACTGTGGGAGCTGTGGATGCAGCTCAGACCCTGGCCCAGCCCAGCCCCTGTGTGTACGTGCCCACAAAGCCCACAGCTGCTAAGGCCAGACCCCTCCCAGCTGTGGGAGCGCCAGTTGTCCACTTGGATGTTCCACAGGCACTGGATTGACAAAGTCGGCCGTGGAGGTATAAATCCAAGGTTCACGCAGCCGTGGGGAGAGATTTCAGCTCTGCTTCCTAAGTCACACGGCCCGTGGGTCTCAGCTGTGATTTCAGCCCCACCTCTGCGTATGGGCAACCCACTGGTGTCTGCTTCTGGGGGCACCAGGGCAGTGGCTGGGGCACACGAGCCTGCCCCAGGCAGGAGGGGACCGGGGTGGCCGGGGTGTGTGACCTGCCTGGGCGGGAGCCTGTCCTGGAGCCTGCATGGTCAGGAGCCGGCGGGTGGGAAAGGAGGCTGCGATGGCAGCCCCGCCTCTACCTTGGCATGCCACTTAACAGTGGCGCTTCGCTTCTGTGGCGGCCCGGGGTTCTTCCGCAAACACTCCTGGTTGCTGCGCCCCATGCTCCAGCCCCTTCAGGCTGTCTCCGCGTAGCCAACAGCAGTCCTCTCCCTGGGTCTGTCCTCTAAACCCCGTGTTACAGCACTCAGCCCCCACCTATTCCAGCGGACACGCGTCTCAGGCTGGGGCACGCAGGGCTGTGGCACAACCGTCTGTGTAGGTCTCTCTCTGTCCTGCCTGCCACTAACCAGTTGCTGTGCTCTCCTCCAAGCCTCTGAAGCTCCCTTTCTGTCCCGGCTGATCTCCCCATCGGTGAGGCTTCCCTGGGTGCGGGAACCTCTCCTCTCCTTCAGCTCCACCCCCCCGGGGGCACAGGTCTCATCCCACTTCCTCTGTTTTTTTTTTCCTTTGTCCTGCCCAGTTACTTGGAGATCTTTCTTGTCCTTTGAGGTGTTTGAGGTCTTCTTCTAGTTTTCTGAGAGCATTGTTCCATTCATAGATGTGTTCTTGATGTTTTTGTGGGAAGAGGTGAGTTCCACGTCCTACTACTGACCATCTTCATTCTGATCGCTAGTTTGATTTTCTTTTTTTTGTTTCTCAAGTTAGAAGGTTAGGTTATTGATTTGAGATCTCTCTTCTTTTTCATATAGGCATTTATGACTATAAATTTCCCTCTAAGCACTGCTTTAGCTGAAGCCCATAAGTTTTGGTATGTTGTGTTTTTGTTTTCATTCATCTCAGTTTTTTCTTTCATTCTTTCTTTTTTTTAAAAAAATTATTTATGTGGTTGTTCTTTTGGGTCTTAGTTGTGGCAGGCGGGCTCCTTAGTTGCGGCTCGCCGGCTCCTTAGTTGTGGCATGCGAACTCTTAGTTGTGGCATGCATGTGGGATCTAGTTCCCTTACCAGGGATCGAACCCGTGTCCCTTGCATTGGGAGCGTGGAGTCTCATCCACTGTACCACCAGGGAAGTCCCCATCTCAGTATTTTCTCACTTCCCTCGTGATTTCTTCTTTGGCCTGTTGGTTGTTTAGAGGTATATTCTTTAATTTCTATGTGTTTGTGAAATTCCCAGATTGCCTTGTTACTGATTTGTAATTGCATTACATTGTGGTTGAAGAACATACATTACATGATTTCAGTTCTTTTCAATTTATTGAGGCATGTTTTATGGCCTAACACATGGTCTGTTCTGGAGAATATTCCAGGTATACTTGAGAAGAATATATATTCTGCTATTGTTGGCTGAGAAACAGTATATAATTAAATTTAATTGGGATTTAAAAATACCTTGTGGTGAATCTCTTTGCAAAGTAGATTCGTTTTATAAAAGTGTTACTCTTGGGCTTCCCTGGGGGCGCAGTGGTTGAGAGTCCGCCTGCCGGTGCAGGGGCCGCGGGTTCGTGCCCCGGTCCGGGAAGATCCCACGTGCCGCGGAGCGGCTGGGCCCGTGAGCCATGGCCGCTGGGCCTGCGCGTCCGGAGCCTGTGCTCTGCAACGGGAGAGGCCGCAACAGTGAGAGGCCCGTGTACCGCCAAAAAAATAAATAAATAAATAAAATAAAGTAAAAGTGTTATTGTTTTATTATAAAGCTGGATTTTCACAGTTAGAAAAATTAAGTGAGGTATTTGGAACTTGGAAAGAATAATGACATACTGTGTAATACTGTTATATATATATGTATATATATACATACATATATGTATATACATATATATACACATATATTTATGTGTATATATATATATATATATATATATATATATATATATATATATATATATGAATGAAGTACCGATAGCTTGTCTTTTGGTATCGCCTCCATGTCATCTCTGTTCTTAGTAGGTAAGAGATGGAAATCAGAACGATGGGTGCTGGTCGGAAACAATTAAGTATAATTTGTAGTTAATGAAACCTGTTCTCCCCAGATAAACTAGAGGGGTGCCCAGGAAGTAACCAACCACTACCCTGCCAAAGCTGGAGGACAGCACACTTTCTAAACCCTTTCCAAATGATTTTGTTAGAACTAGTGGCTTTTGGTGTAGCCCTCTCAGGAGGGATTGCTGGGGAGTCTTGGGGCCCTGGGGTGAGGGTGTAGCTGTCTCCTGTGTCTCTGAAATGCAGCTTGGAGCAGAGAGAAAAGATAAGAGTGTCGATGTTGAAGTGTTCAGATGAGCACCGTCCGACAGAGACAGAATGTGAACTCCAAAGCCAGCCACATAGGAAATTTTACATGTTTCAGTAACCACACGGAAATACCAAAAAGAAACAAGCAAAATTAATTTTAAGAATATGTCCAAAATATACTTTAACATTGGCAATCAATGTAAAAAAAAAATGAGATATTTTACGTTTTTTCTTTTTCATGCCAAGCCTTTGAAATGGGGTGTGCATTTTTCACTTACTGTGCATCTCGATGCAGACGAGCCACGTGTGGCTCCCCCGCTGGACAGAGCAGGTTTAGGTAAGTAGATAAAGGGCAATGTCATCGCCCCCTAATACTGTTTTCTCCTCCCCTAGACGGGGAGAAGCTTCTGGGGCCTCAGCGGCTGGACTGTGACCGAGCCACGGTTGAGGACTGGGTGTTCAGGGCCCCCCACGTGGCCACGTTTCTGAGCGTGGTCATCCACCAAGGCTTTCTCCTCCTGTGCTCGTCCCTCGATCTGGCCACCCTGGTCCCCGAGCGCGAAGTCGACCAGGAGCGGGAGTTTGCGAGCGTCCTGGATGTCCTGTCCGTCATCTACATCAACTCCCACCTGCCCAGGACGCAGCGGCACCACTGGCGCCTGCTGTTCTCATCCGAACTCCACGGGCACAGCTTCGCCCAGCTCTGTGGGCGCATCGTACACTGGGGGCCCTGCGTGGTGCTGCTCGAGGACCATGACGGCCACGTGTTCGGTGGCTTTGCTTCCTGCTCCTGGGAGGTCAAACCTCAGTTTCAAGGTAAGTCTTGGCCACCCAAACCCCACGCGGTAGCACCAGTGCTCGTTACAAGTCCTGGCCAGACGGCTGCTGTGTGGAGACCTCCGAGCCCCGCCAGGGGATGTGCGTGTTTCTTCCATCTCCTCCCGCAGGCGTTTTGCTAGACGTGTTTGGGAGGATGGTGAAGCATGGTGTTTCTTTATGATGGTTTAACTTCATGGGTTTCTTTATAGATTCTGGCTGCAGGGTCAGGTAAGCAGGACAGCTGTCCTCACCCCTGGATTTCAGGTGAGGAAACAGCGGATCAGAGTCATTAAACGATGCCAGGTCCTGACCACGGGCGAGGCTGGGCCGTAGGTGCTGCGTAGGGGACTGGGAGATACCGGCTCTTGCGGGTGGGGTGTGTGTTCTCGGGGGACCGTCTTCCTTTCCTGGAACTCCCTGTGCGGATCTGCTTTGCAGCTTCTGCCCGTAGTTTCCGGTTTGGTGATCTTGCTGGAGATGGAAGCTCCTTGCTAGACCTTGAATGCCCTGGATGAAAGGCTCGGATGAAATACTTCCCTCCTCAAAGAACTACTCTCATAAACGCTCTTAAAGGACTCTTTTTTTTAAGAAATTAAATTTATATATATATTTATTCATTTATTTTTGGCTGGGTTGGGTCTTCGTTGCTGTGCGAGGGCTTCCTCCAGTTGCGGCGAGCGGGGGCCACTCTTCATCGCGGTGCGCGGGCTTCTCGCTATCGCGGCCTCTCTTGTTGCAGAGCACAGGCTCCCGACGCGCAGGCTCAGTAGTTGTGGCGCACGGGCCCAGTTGCTCCGCGGCATGTGGGATCCTCCCGGACCAGGGCTCGAACCCGTGTCCCCTGCATTGGCAGGCAGATTCCCAACCAGTGCGCCACCAGGGAAGCCCTTAAAGGACTCTTTTTGAAAACGCTCACCTCCTGTCAGTGGGCTGTTCTCGTACTCAGAGGTGAACCTGTCTTCCCAGGATTGATGTCACTGTGTGTCCCCTGGGACCTGCCCCGGGCTGCCCGAGTCTGTGTTCTCAGAAGGTCTCCTGGGGGCCAACAGCTGAGAGATGGCGGCCTTTTCCTAGTGGCTCTGAGCAGCCAGATACAGGCCTGTCCTCACTCCCCTCAGCTAAATGGGGCAGCGTGGCCGACGCAGTTCCGGGGAGGGTCCCTCCCAGTGAGGGGGTGAGACTAACACCCTCCCTGGCTGGGTCAGTGGAAGGGAGAACCCAGGGTCCTGAGATGGGAAATACGGGGGAGAAAGGCCACGTGCTCCTCTGGGATGGAGGCTGCACATCGTAGCCAGACAGCTGTCAGCTGCATCCACTCTGCCTGCGTCCCCGCCCCCCCTTCTCTCCACCCCACTCTCACCTCCATTGCTGCAGGTGCCTTCTGCCTGGCCCTCGGCTCCTGGTCTCACCCGTCCAGTTCATTTGCCACCTCCCAGCCCACCTGCCGTGGTGCTTGTCCCCTGGAGACCCTTGGACAGACCCCCAGTGCGCTCAGAGTGGTGAATCCTTTATCTCCAGCTTCACGACTTCTGCCGTGCCCTGTGCTCTGGGCTGAGTCTCGCTGAATTACCCGAAGTTTCCAGAACAGGCTGCGCTCTCATCTCAGGACTTGGCACCTGCTGCTTTTTCTCCCTCTTCCACCTGTTTGCACAGTCAGCTCCTTGTCGGGGCTCAGTCCAGGGTCACCTCCTTCAGAAAGCCTCCCCGACCGCACGAGTGCCAGCTACTCCCTGCGGTCCCCTATGGGACTGCACGCTTCTGGAATTTTTCCCATCTTCCTTGCACCAGGGAAGCTTCTGCTGGTTGGGGAGCCGTGTCCAGGTGCAGAGGTGCCATTACGGGAGAGGTTTTAGCAGTGGTGGGGTGGCCCTTGTCTGGGGTGGGTGGAAGGGATCATGGTGTGAAGGCTGGGGGCCTCTATCCCCGAGATCCTGTTGTTCCCAGGATTTGGTTTTCTGTAGGTTTTAGATGGTTCTAGATCTTTAATCCAGCTGTTGCTACCAGCCCTTCCCCACTGTGTCAGGGTCCCTTAAGACCACCCACGTGTCAGTGGGTCGCTGGGAGGACTCGGGGACTCAGCACAGAGCTGTCATCACAGCGGACCTATTACACTGAGAGGACGCAGAGCATGATCCAGCCCCGGGACTGGGTGGGGGTTGGCGGGTGAAGTCCCGGGGAGCCAGGCTCCAGCATCCTCTCTAGCGGGGTCGCACCGGACGCGCTAAATTCCCCCAGCCGCGAGCTGTGACGGCACGTGTGCAGCGTCGTCCATCAGGGACGCGTTAGAGCTTCAGCGCGCGGGGTCTTTATTCGGGGGGCCGTTCACACGCGCGCCCCGCCTGACGCGCACGCAAACCCCAGACTCGCGGGAGCGCAGCGGGAGTCCGGCACCAGCCCCCCGTCTGTTCATCATCAGTCCTGGGGGGGGGGCCCTCCCCCAATCCGCCTTCCCAGACGCCGGCCGAGGGCCGACCCTGGAAGGCGGCCCTCCTGGGGACCCCGGTCTCGGGCCTGGGCTTCCACACACCCACGTCTCTCTGTCACGGTGTCACGGGGAGGGGCTCTGGGGGGGTGACGGGCTGGTGCTCTGTGTGGTTGGAGGATGTGGAAAAACCCCTGAGAATCATGATTATAGACGGAACTTCCGCTTCTTCCAGCTCCTTTAGTATTAACTCCAGGTCAGCTCTGCTGCGTCTTCGTGTTTTATTAACAAGCAGAATTCATCTTCTTGAAGAAAGGTGGAAAAATGAGGTTACCAGGTTTTCAAACTTGAGCTCATTCTGTTCTGAAGTGTGAGGACGGAATTCCAGCAGGGGGCAGCCTAGCATCACAGATGCCGGTCAAGTTCCGGGCGTTCCTGTCCATTTGTCCCGGGAAACAGTCACTTCGAGTATTTGAGCCTTGAGATGATGTGACAGCCGCCGGGTCACTTGATTTTCGCCTCTGTCCTCCATGGGGCAGCTACAGGCCCGCAGCTCTGGGCTGAGTCCGGCTCTGTCCTGGGCAAGTTGCTTACCCTCGCTGGGCCTCCGTCCCCCAGAACCACAGGAATGGCAGCTTGTAACCCACTGGGCGATGGGTGGTGGTGTCACTGTGAGAGTTGGGTGAGGAGCTCCTCTGTGGGACTCACGTTTTTGCAGGTCATATGATTCCTTGGTCCTTGCCCTGCACCCTCGAGGGTCATCTTCCCCACGGGGCCCTTCTCTCTGGGCACAGACCCCAGGATGGACTAGAGTAGGGTCTGTTGTAGCCAGGGGGCCCACGCTTTGTGGCCCCATCATCTCACTTAGCATCCGGGACCCAGTAAATGTTGGTTGAAGGGCAGCCTTAGGATGGCAAGGAAAAGTGATGCTTGGGCCCAGTGCCCGGGGCCACAGTGGGCCCAGGCAATTCCTTGTGGCTAAACCCAACCTTCTGAGGCACATGGACTCAAGCCGGAGTGTTTAGCCTGGAGGGGAGCCCTGTGCCACCTGGTCCTGGTGACCTCCCCAGGCTCACCTCCCCCTTTCCCCCACCAGGGCTCACATCCTGCGCTACAGCCGAGGGCCCTGCTGTTCCCCCCATGGCCTGCCATGTCCCTGCGGGGTCCCTCCTCCGTGAGTGGCTCTCACCCAACCGTCTCCACCTCAGGACGTCCTTCCCGACTTCGGGGGAGCTAAGTCCCCGCAGAGGCCCCCTGGGGTCCATCTTGGTCGGAGGCCCGAGCGTCACTGGTCCTGACTCTGCAGGTCCAGGCCCATCTGTGGCCGAGGGCTGTCCTCCCCAGGGCCCCTCTAGGGCTCAAAGCCCCCTTCCTGTCCGCCCTCCACATTCGGGCTCCCTGTCTGCTTCCCGGAGCTTCCTTCCCACCTGACGAATGGCCCGACCCCCGAGTACCTGAGCTCGGTCCTGTGTCACGTGCCCTCCCGCTGTCACCGTGAAGGGGCAGTCCTTCCGGCCAAGGTCTCACAGCTGTGGGCCGCCTCCCTGGTTTGGCTCTCGCCTAGCCGGGGGTTCCCTTGGTGAGGTGCAGCCTCCGTCCCCTCCCCCGTGAGTGCATCTGGGAGGGGAGGAGTCTCTGAGGTGGGGGGTGCTGTGTTCATTTCCAGGATCTTGACCGGTACCTTCTGTGAGTGGTGGCATGCCCCTCCTGTGCCCGGCAAAGGTAGAAGGTCACTTGCCCTGTGTGTCCCCTCCCCTCCCTGTGGGCAGCTGTGTCTACAGGTACCTGCCTTCTCCGCTCCGGATGGTGTGCCTACCTGAGGCCGTGTGAGTGCCCAGCCAGTACCTGGAGTGACCGCCTGCCCCTTGCTCCTTAGCTGACACGAGGCTGCCCTTTCTGACCCTGGGGCGGTGGGGCAGGGCTCCCATCTCCCCGGGAGAGCGCTAACAGGTGTCCCCAGCAAGCAGATGTCACATTCCTTTTTAACGGTCACTCTCACCCTGCGCCCGCAGCTCATCCTACGGTCCCGGGCAGCCGCGGGGTCCGGATCCGCCCGCCGGCCCGCCGGCCCTGCCCCGATGCGCAGGCGCCCCGCGCACGCTGAGGACCCGAGCGAAGCTCTTCCTGCTCAGCCATCTGAGCCAGGGCCCGTTTCCGTTTCCTGCCTCTCCCCGCGCCCCGCTCCGATGGGTGATCTTGCTTCTTCTTGCTCTGGTCAATTTCAGGGGACGACAGGTGCTTCCTGTTCTCCATCTCCCCCAGCATGGCCGTGTACACCTGCACGGGCTACAACGACCACTACATGTACCTGAATCAAGGGCAGCAGACCATCCCGAACGGACTGGTAAGGGCTCGGGAGGGCAGGGCACGTCCCCCCGCGTGGTGATGTCCGTCCCGATGGCACTGGCCCGGACGTGCCCGGGGACACCCCGCCCTGCGTCAGCGCGGCCGTACGCAGTCAGTTCGTTCTGCCCGAGTCTCGGTGGTGATGCGACGAGCGACGACGAGGACAGAATTTCTCTCGTGGAAAAAAGGGGCCTCTGTTGGGGCATTTCCGGGGTTTGTGTGCACATGACGGAGTCGGCCAGTGTTCCTGGCTGTCAGATGGTTGGTCTGTCGCCTTCGTGGCTGGAGATGCTGCCCTGCCTGGGGCACGACCCGCGCGCGGGGCCGGGGCTGGGCTCCCCAGACCCTTTGGACCCATTGGGGGGTGTCTGCTCTGTGCTCCAGCCGGGACTCGGCCGCGGGAAGAGGAGGACGCGGGGGAAGGCGGGGGGCGGTGGTGGGGACAGGGCTGGGCTGAGGCGCGGGGACGGGCGCCCGCACAGATGCTTAGCTTGGGTGAGAAATGTGTCTGCTGCCAGCTCCAGCCTATTTCTTTCCCCTGCTTCTTCACAGAAAGCCCCTCTCGGGAAATTCCAGCCCCGTGAGTGCAAAGCCAAGGGCCGGGGAGGCTGGTCCCTCTTGGCGGTGTGGAGGGGGCCCCGTGCTCCTTCCCAGGCTCACTCTGAGGCTCCGCCGGGGCCACCTGATGACCCCGGACGCCCTTCAGAAAGGACAGTTTGGTGATGCAGGGGTGAGGGCCTTGGCCTCAGGAGCAGCACCCAGTGGCTCCCGGTGGTGGTCAGTAATCGGCCCGAGGGGAGAAGCAGCCCCGAGGGTAGCCGCGTTTCCTGCCCTGGTCTCTTGCTCAGCCTTAGCTCCAGGCTCCCCGGGCCCGGGGGGCGGCGCTGGTGGAGAGGGCACCTAGAGAAAGGGATCAGAGAGGTTGCACAGCAGTCTGTTCCCGTGGGCCGCTCGCTCAGAGCCGGCAGTGAGCCGAGTGGTTCCCGCCTTCCCGGGGCTGCTTCCTCCTTTCCCTCCGTGCTGCGCGGAGTGAACGACCTGGGCCGAGCGCCCGGTCCTGGGCCGGGTGACGGTAGCATCCCTGTCTGGGACGTGTTGTGTAGACCTCTCCCCTTATTTTACCGATTGGTGTCTCTAGGCCTGAGGGCCTGTTTTCTTTTGTCCTCTGTTGTCACTTGTGTTTCCTGCCAGCGCGGCCCCATGAGAAAGGGCCATGGGGTAGGAGGCAGGACACCTTGATGAGTGTTCTAGGAACTTGTCACGGGATACTTAAATTGTATCACTCTGTGAATATGTGTTTCACAGTTAAAAAAAAAAAAAGAGAGGAAGAAAGTTGCGCTCGCTTCTCATACTCCCTGGCGGCATGACGGCTGGGGTGCGCTTCAGGTGTCTGATGCTCGAGACCGAGGCGGTGCTTTGCCCCTCCCTCCGCAGGGCATGGGAGGGCAGCACAATTATTTTGGCCTGTGGATCGATGTCGATTTCGGGAAAGGACACAGCAAGGCCAAGCCCACGTGCACCACGTACAACAGCCCTCAGCTCTCGGCCCAGGAGGACTTCCGGTTCGAGAAGATGGAGGTGTGGGCCGTGGGAGACGCTCCGGTGACACAGCTGGTGAGCGCGGGGGCGTTTCTCCCCTTGCTCGGCCTTGTCCCTTTCGCTCCTCCATCTGGAGATGGTTTCTTCCAGTTTGTTGCCAGCAGCCGTTGCTGGCCAGAGGGGTGTCTGTGGCTGCACAGCAGAGCAGAGGCTCCTGTCTGGGGTCTGCGGAGGTTTAGTAGAAAGAACCACCCCAGGGAGGTGGGATCCCGGAGGGGTGGGGGCTTGTCTGCGAGCGGGGTTCCTTCTAGTTCTGGGGTTCGACGATGAGTCGCCGTTGGGGCCCCTGTGCCTCGTCACCTCCCAGCGATGGCATCCTGGGGCGGGGGCACTCAGTGGGGCTCGGGGGAGAGCCTCTACCACGTTTCTCTTGTGGCAACAGTAGGAAATTCCCCTCTGATAAACCTGACAGCGGCAGGGTGTCACTGCCTGGTTCTGGTCACTGAACACACCCATCCTTCCCTTCTTCCCAAGGCCAAGAACACCAAGAGCGTTCTGGACGTGGACCCCGCGGCCCAGGCCCTGCTGGAAGTCAGCGGGCGGACTCGCCACAGCGAAGGGCTCCGGCAGGTGCCTGTTGACCACTGAGGAGGCGCCCCCAGCACGGGCCTTCCTGGAGCTGGAGCTCAGCCTGCAGACTGTGCTTCACTTTAATCCAGAGCGTGCTGGTCATGTCTGGGTGGTCCTGGAGGTGCCCAACTGAAACAGAGTACAGTTCCTCTGATGCCCTGTGTCGGTTGATGGGTGTGTCTCCCCCTAAATCCTGAGTGTCCAATTACCAACTTGATGCTTAGACTTTGCTCGTTTTGTACAGATGAAATCCAAAGATGATGCTGAGACGTTTGAGGCCGACTGGAATTAGCAGTGGTTGGGATTTGAGTCCTTGCTCTAGGGGAGGGGGGTCCCACTCACTGAGGGTCACTTGGCCTCTGCTCAGGCCTCCCAGTTAAAAGCCTCCACGTCCCATTTCGACTGGTAAAGGGCAGAGGTGCTCCGATGGGAATCTCGACGCTTTGGGGAACAGCTTCCTCTGACATGGAATTTCTGTATTTCGGGAAAAAAACAACCACCAAAGACACACGAGTGTCCCAACGGGGGTAATAGCTGGAGATTTTGAATATAACAGTGACATGGGTCTTCAGTAAGGTTCAGTCTCTGCCTTTGTCAGCTGTTTTTAACACATTACTGACTAGAGACGTATTAATACGTCTTTTGTTACCCAAACATCATTGACGGAGACGGTTCAACATTCATTTACATAACAAATCGCCGTCCACAGCCGTTAGTTTCTGCAAAAATCCCCCGGTCAGTGATGAGTTAAGTGAATCTGTGCTGTGAGCAAATGGGAAAACCAGGAGGTCTACAGAGAAGCAAAGCTGTGGTTCTCTTACTAATTTAAACGTGGGGACCTTCGGGGCCCTGAGGCTAAGATTCCTGTTAATGCGCGTACGGCCTGTGCAGCAATTAGTGGTGAGTAACTTGACAGGACTGGCCCGGGCTCCTGGCCTCCCGGCATCACCCCCCCACCCCCACCCCCACCCCTTGCTGCTTCCCGAGGGGATGTTGGGTACTTTGACAGCGTGGACTTGCTTTAAACGAATAGTGATCCTGAAGTGCTAGCAAAGATGTTGGTGGGCTGGACCTCTGGCAGAGCTGCCGTGTCCCTTCCAGTCCCTGCATCCCTCGGAGGCGGCCTGAAGAACCTCCGGACACAGCGAGAATCCCGCTCCGCGGAGCTTTCTCCTTTGCTACACATGGCCCTTCTGCAGATCTGACGAAAATGCTGCCTTGTTATTGAGTTGCCCCCAATTATAAGCCATAGCAAACCGAGCTGTTTGCATTTTACAGGATCTGCGTTTTCTACCGGGAGGCTCATCAGACTCTGCGCTGAGCCCTGAGTAGAAGGCCTCGCAGATGCGCCTTGGAAGAGAAGCACGAGCGCACACGGTGACATGCGCACTCGGTCATGATCGATTTTCCTTGTAAAAAGCCAGTTTTTAATAGCTTCTCAGGTACATTTCGCGACTTCTTAATTGATGGGAAGCGTATGCAGGATATTAGGATCCTCAGATATCCTTACCGTAACCTGAAGAATTAGGCCCCGAGTCTTCAGTGTGTTACAGAATATTTTTTTTAGAAAAAATGCAGTGAAATAATACCTCACTAATAAAAGGTCCATTGAAGACCACTTACTGCTGCCTCTGTCTGTGGCTGTCAGAGGGGCTGGGTGTGTCTGCCGGCCTCTTTTCTGCCTTGTGCCTCCTCTAACAAGAGTGCAGGCCATACCCGGGGGCCTGACGGTTTCCCGAGACAGCACACCTCCACGGGGGGAGCTGGGCGCCCAGCCCAGGCGCTTGGTAACCTGGGGTGTTCGGCCCTCGCAGGGGGTGTGGGGCAGCCGTGTGCTTCCCCAGCATGTGTGGTCCCGAGCACACAGGCCAGTTTGGTGTCAGCCGTGCCCAGGGCCACAGGACCCGAGGAACCACGCTCCTCCTGGGCCTGAGAAACCCGTGATGCTAGTTTTAACGTGTGATGAGTGTGTTCTTTGATAAAATGGGAATAAGAATTCAGGTTGTGAGGACTAGCGGTCTCCCTGGAGGTGAAGGCACATAAGGGCCCCTGATAGGCACTGGAGGGCAGGGGTGAAAAAGCGCTGTTCATGGTACCGCATGGCTGTTGTTACTTTTTTCCCCACCGTATTTTTTTCTGGAAATTTTTTTCTTTTATTGAATGAAAGAGTCTTTAATTCTGCAGTGCTTTACAATTTTAAAAGGTTTCACACACATGATCTTATATAATAATCCCATAATTTCCACCCCCCCCCCCATATTGCCCGTCCCCACTGGTAACAACTAGTTTGGTCTCTGTGTTTGTCAGAGTCTGCTTCTTTTTCATTTTATTCACTAGTTTGTTGTATTTTTTAGATTTCACATATAAGTGATATCAGACAGTATTTGTCCTTCTCTGTCTGACTTATTTCATTTAGCATAATGCCCTCGAAGTCCATCCATGTAGCTGCAAGTGGCAAAATTTCATTCTTCTTTTATGGCTGAGTAATAGTCCATTATATATATATGTACACACGCATCACATATTCATATGTATGTATATATGTGCACGCCACATATTCTTTATCCATTCATCTGTTGATAGACCCACCACATATTTTTTTAATTAAAAAATTAGCTTATGCATACACAGCAAAAAAGGTTAAAATACAAAAGGATGTAACTTGAAAGCTGCGTCTTCCTCCTGCCTCTGCTCTAGCATTTTGTTCCCAGGAGGTAACGTGTTGTACACACTGGTCTGTCCCTCACCTTTTTTTTGGGTGGAAATTGCTCTGTATCTACCCATTTATCCTCATCGTCTATGTAATGTCCCATGAGATGGATGCCCCATCCTTTCTGGTGTTCAGCCATCCCCGGCTGGGGAACGGTCTGTTTGTAGCTAGTTGTTACTGGAATGAATATCGTTCATATACATCTTGGTGTGGTTTTGTCTGGTGAATAAACTCTTCGAAGCTGAATTGCTGGATCAAAAGGTACATGCTTTTTTATTTAGATATTAACAAATGAACCTCTTTCAAGCTAGATTTATACTTTTGAGACCTGGAATGCCTGTTTGCCATGTTTTCACCAATACTATATTAAAATTTAGTTTTTGTTTACCTGATGCTTGAAAACTGTAATTTTTTTTTTCTGTTTCTCTTATGAATGACAGTGAAGAGCTTTATTTTTCAAGAACGGTGTGTGTCCTATCCCTCACCTGGTTTCCTAGGGTGTGGGTGTTATTGGTTTGCAAGAGTGCTCTTTTTTTTTTTAAAAATAAATTTTACTTATTTATTTATTTTTGGCTGTGTTGGGTCTTCATTGCTGCACGCACAGGCTTTCTCTAGTTGTGGCGAGCGGGGGCTACTCTTTGTTGCAGTGCGTGGGCTACTTGTTGCGGTGGCTTCTCTTGTTGTGGAGCGTGGTCTCTAGACGTGCGGGCTTCAGTAGTTGTGGCCTGCGGGCTCACTAGTTGTGGCTCACGGGCTCTAGAGTGCAGGCTCAGTAGTTGTGGCTCGTGGGCTCAGTAGTTGTGGCTCGCGGGCTCTAGAGTGCAGGCTCAGTAGTCGTGGTGCACGGGCTTAGTTGCTCCACGGCATGTGGGATCTTCCTGGACCAGGGACAGTGAAGAGCTTTATTTTTCAAGAACGGTGTGTGTCCTATCCCTCACCTGGTTTCCTAGGGTGTGGGTGTTATTGGTTTGCAAGAGTGCTCTTTTTTTTTTTAAAAATAAATTTTACTTATTTATTTATTTTTGGCTGTGTTGGGTCTTCATTGCTGCACGCACAGGCTTTCTCTAGTTGTGGCGAGCGGGGGCTACTCTTTGTTGCAGTGCGTGGGCTACTTGTTGCGGTGGCTTCTCTTGTTGTGGAGCGTGGTCTCTAGACGTGCGGGCTTCAGTAGTTGTGGCCTGCGGGCTCACTAGTTGTGGCTCACGGGCTCTAGAGTGCAGGCTCAGTAGTTGTGGCTCGTGGGCTCAGTAGTTGTGGCTCGCGGGCTCTAGAGTGCAGGCTCAGTAGTCGTGGTGCACGGGCTTAGTTGCTCCACGGCATGTGGGATCTTCCTGGACCAGGGATCGAACCTGTGTCCCCTGCATTGGCAGGCGGATTCTTATCCACTGCCCCATCAGGGAAGCCCTGGCAGGCAGATTCTTAACCACTGCGCCACCAGGGAATTCCAAGAGTGCTCTTTTGAATTAAGCAAAATGGCATTGGCCGCATGTGGTAAATGTTTTTTCTGGTTTGTCTGCCTCCTTTATTTTTCCGTACATAAATTTTGCATTTGATGTCATCATATTTGCCAGCTTCTGAGATCTGTGGTTTGCTTAGGAAGTTTTTCTCCACTCTGAGATTAAACAAAAAGAAATACCATGTTTTCTTCTACTACTACTGTGCTTTCCACTTACACTTCTGAATCTTTGATCCATTCAAAATGTATTTTAATTTTTTATTTATTTGTTTTTTTGATTCTCTTTTTAAAAATATTTTTATTTTATATTGAACTATTGTTGATTTACAATGTTGTATTAGTTTCAGGTGTACAGCAAAGTGATTCGGTTATACATATATCTGTTCTTTTGCAACTTCTTTTCACATTTACGTTATTACAGAATATTGAGTAGAGTTCCCTGTGCTGTATAGTAGGTCCTTGTTGGTTATCTATTTTACATATAGTAGTGCGTATATGTCAATCCTAAACTTCCAGTTTATTCCCCCATTGCATTTCCCCTTTGGCAACCATTAAGTTTGTTTTCAAAGTCTGTGAGTCTGTTTCTGTTTTGTAAATAAATTCATTTGTATCATTTTAAAAAGATTCCTCATATAAGTGATATCATATGATATTTGTCTTTCTCTGTCTGGCTTACTTCACTTAGTATGATAGTCTCCAGGTCCATCCATGTTGCTCCAAATGTCATTATTTCATTTTTTTTTAAAGGCTGAGTAATATTCCATTGTATATATGTACCACATGTTCTTTATCCATTCCTCTGTCGATGGACATTTAGGTTGCTTCTAAGTCTTGGCTTCTGCAAATAGTGCTGCAGTGAACATTGGGGTGCATGGATCCTTCCGAACCGTGGTTTTCTCCGATATATGCCCAGCAGTGGGATTGTTGGATCATATAGCAAGTCTATTTTTAGTTTTTTAAGGAACCTCCACACTGTTCTCCATAGTTGCTCTACCAGTTTGCATTCCCACCAACAGTGTAGGAAGGTTCCCTTTTCTGCACACCCTCTCCAGCATTTATTGTTTGTAGGCTTTTTGATGATGGCCATTCTGACCTGTGTGAGGTGGTACCTCATTGTAGTTTTGGTTTGCATCTCTCTAATAATTCGCGATGTTGAGCATCTTTTCATGTGCCTGTTGGCCATCTGTATGTCTTCTTTGGAGAAGTGTCTCTTTAGGTCTTCTGCCCATTTTTTGATTGGGTTGTTTGTTTATTTAATATTGAGCTGCATGAGCTGTTTATATGTTTTGGAGATTAAGCCCTTTTTGGTTGCTTCGTTTGCAAATACTTTCTCCCATTCTGTGGGCTGTCTTTTCATTTTGTTTATGGTTTCCTTTACTGTGCAAAAGCTTTTGAGTTTACTTAGGTCCCATTTGTTTATTTTTGTTTTTATTTCTATTACTCTAGGAGACAGAT
>NC_041230.1:51769045-51834187 GCF_002837175.3 Physeter macrocephalus | reverse complement strand
CGGGCTCTAGAGTGCAGGCTCAGTAGTCGTGGTGCACGGGCTTAGTTGCTCCACGGCATGTGGGATCTTCCTGGACCAGGGATCGAACCTGTGTCCCCTGCATTGGCAGGCGGATTCTTATCCACTGCCCCATCAGGGAAGCCCTGGCAGGCAGATTCTTAACCACTGCGCCACCAGGGAATTCCAAGAGTGCTCTTTTGAATTAAGCAAAATGGCATTGGCCGCATGTGGTAAATGTTTTTTCTGGTTTGTCTGCCTCCTTTATTTTTCCGTACATAAATTTTGCATTTGATGTCATCATATTTGCCAGCTTCTGAGATCTGTGGTTTGCTTAGGAAGTTTTTCTCCACTCTGAGATTAAACAAAAAGAAATACCATGTTTTCTTCTACTACTACTGTGCTTTCCACTTACACTTCTGAATCTTTGATCCATTCAAAATGTATTTTAATTTTTTATTTATTTGTTTTTTTGATTCTCTTTTTAAAAATATTTTTATTTTATATTGAACTATTGTTGATTTACAATGTTGTATTAGTTTCAGGTGTACAGCAAAGTGATTCGGTTATACATATATCTGTTCTTTTGCAACTTCTTTTCACATTTACGTTATTACAGAATATTGAGTAGAGTTCCCTGTGCTGTATAGTAGGTCCTTGTTGGTTATCTATTTTACATATAGTAGTGCGTATATGTCAATCCTAAACTTCCAGTTTATCCCCCCATTGCATTTCCCCTTTGGCAACCATTAAGTTTGTTTTCAAAGTCTGTGAGTCTGTTTCTGTTTTGTAAATAAATTCATTTGTATCATTTTAAAAAGATTCCTCATATAAGTGATATCATATGATATTTGTCTTTCTCTGTCTGGCTTACTTCACTTAGTATGATAGTCTCCAGGTCCATCCATGTTGCTCCAAATGTCATTATTTCATTTTTTTTTAAAGGCTGAGTAATATTCCATTGTATATATGTACCACATGTTCTTTATCCATTCCTCTGTCGATGGACATTTAGGTTGCTTCTAAGTCTTGGCTTCTGCAAATAGTGCTGCAGTGAACATTGGGGTGCATGGATCCTTCCGAACCGTGGTTTTCTCCGATATATGCCCAGCAGTGGGATTGTTGGATCATATAGCAAGTCTATTTTTAGTTTTTTAAGGAACCTCCACACTGTTCTCCATAGTTGCTCTACCAGTTTGCATTCCCACCAACAGTGTAGGAAGGTTCCCTTTTCTGCACACCCTCTCCAGCATTTATTGTTTGTAGGCTTTTTGATGATGGCCATTCTGACCTGTGTGAGGTGGTACCTCATTGTAGTTTTGGTTTGCATCTCTCTAATAATTCGCGATGTTGAGCATCTTTTCATGTGCCTGTTGGCCATCTGTATGTCTTCTTTGGAGAAGTGTCTCTTTAGGTCTTCTGCCCATTTTTTGATTGGGTTGTTTGTTTATTTAATATTGAGCTGCATGAGCTGTTTATATGTTTTGGAGATTAAGCCCTTTTTGGTTGCTTCGTTTGCAAATACTTTCTCCCATTCTGTGGGCTGTCTTTTCATTTTGTTTATGGTTTCCTTTACTGTGCAAAAGCTTTTGAGTTTACTTAGGTCCCATTTGTTTATTTTTGTTTTTATTTCTATTACTCTAGGAGACAGATCAAAAAAGATATTGCTGCGATTTATGTCAAAGAGTGTCCTGCCTATGTTTTCCTCTAAGAGTTTTATAGTATCTGGTATTACATTTAGGTCTTTAATCCATTTTGAGTTTATTTTTGTGTATGGTGTTAGGGAGTGTTCTAATTTCATTTTTTTACATGTAGCTGTCTAGTTCACCCAGCACCACTTATTGAAGAGGCTGTATTTTCTCCATTGTATAGTCTTGCCTCCTTTGTCATAGATTAATTCACCATAGATGCGTGGGCTTTCTATCCTGTTCCGTTGATCTACATTTCTGTTTTTTTTTGTGCCAGTACCGTACTGTTTTGATTACTGTAGCTTTGAAGTATAGTCTGAAGTCTTGGGGCCTGATTCCTCCAGTTCTGTTTTTCTTTCTCAAGATTGCTTTGGCTCAAACTGTATTTTAAAATATACCTCTACTATCTTACCCCCAAGTAAATTCCAGTACATTTTATATTAAACTGTGTGTCTCTTTCCCACTGACTTAAAATGCTACTTTCTCACTGAAGGTCTCTGTCTCATGTTTTAATTATCAGAGTTTTATGATAAAAAGATATAAGAGCTTTTCCTTTATTACTACTGGTTTTTTTGTTTGTTTGTTTTGTTTTGTTTTTCCTTCAAATGCTTGCCTGCTTATTTTGTCTGATCTTTGGTAGCACTTTGACAACTTCTAAGAAGTTTGATAGTATTTTCTTTTTCTTCTTTTTTTGGATAGTATTTTCAAGATGGCATTAAATATCGATGAGCGTAGGCAGAACTGACATTGGCTAATGCTGATTCTTCCTATCCAAGAACAGGAACATCTCAGTTTGCTATGTAAATTTTTGTTGTCATTGTTGGCACTGTGAGTGGACGTCCCCCCCTCCCCCACCTGATGATTCTTTGAGCATTGGAAAGCTCTTGATTTTTCTACATAGTGTTGTACCTCATTACCTTACTGAATTCTTTTATCCAGTGGTTCTCGACCTTGAGCCCACATCAGAGGCTAGCTGGGCTTCTTAAAGTACAGGCTGGGGACCTCCACTCCCAGAGTTTGATTCAGTAGTTCTGGGGAGGGACTAGAGAATTTACATTGCTAATAAATTCCCAGGTGATGCTGCTGTGGCTGGTCTGGGGACCTCACACAGAGAACCACTGCTGTTCATTGTTTCTGATAATCTATGAATTCTCTGGGAGTTTGCAGCTATTATGATTCTTTTTGTCTGAAAAAAAATTTTGCCTTTATTTGATTTTGGCTGCGTTGGGTTTTCGTTGCTGCGTGCGGCTTTCTCTAGTTGCTGCGAGCGGGGGCTACTCTTTGATGTGAGCTTCTTATTGTGGTGGCTTCTCTTGTTGTGGAGCACGGGCTCTAGGCACGCACGCAGGCTCAGTAGTTGCGGTGTGCGGGCTCTAGGGCGCATGGGCTTCAGTAGTTGCGACGCGTGGGCTCAATAGTTGTGGTGCACGGGCTTAGTTGCTCTGTGACATGTGGGATCTTCCCAGACCAGGGATCAAACCCGTGTCCCTTGCATTGGCAGGCGGATTCTTAACCACTGCGCCACCAGGGAAGTCCTTCCCTTTATCTTGAAGGATTGTGTTTGCTTTTTTTTTTTTTTTTAAAGATATTTTGACATTTTCCCCTTGGTACTTTAAAGCATCTTTCTGTTACGTTTTGGCTTGTGTGATTTCTTTTTATTTTTTCCCCCAGCTTTATTGAGATATAATTGACACATAAGATTGTATAGTTTAAGGTGTACACTGTGTTGATTGCAGCTATTATGATGGCGTACCTGGAAATAAGGATAATTTCCTTACCTGATTTCTAGACCTTTCGTTTCTTTCTCTTGATTAATTGTATCAGCAAATACTTAACGAATTTTAACAATAACGATGCATCCTTCCTGTTCCTGACTTGAATGGAAATACATCTAGTCTTCCCTTGCATTGGCAGGCGGATTCTTAACCACTGCGCCACCAGGGAAGTCCTTCCCTTTATCTTGAAGGATTGTGTTTGCTTTTTTTTTTTTTTTTAAAGATATTTTGACATTTTCCCCTTGGTACTTTAAAGCATCTTTCTGTTACGTTTTGGCTTGTGTGATTTCTTTTTATTTTTTCCCCCAGCTTTATTGAGATATAATTGACACATAAGATTGTATAGTTTAAGGTGTACACTGTGTTGATTGCAGCTATTATGATGGCGTACCTGGAAATAAGGATAATTTCCTTACCTGATTTCTAGACCTTTCGTTTCTTTCTCTTGATTAATTGTATCAGCAAATACTTAACGAATTTTAACAATAACGATGCATCCTTCCTGTTCCTGACTTGAATGGAAATACATCTAGTCTTTTATACATTAAGTGTGATGCTGGCTTTTGTTTTGAGATGTTTCATGTATATATATGTATACACTTTTCATGCAAAGAAAATACCCATTTGTATTTGTAATTAAGAGTGTCAAGAGTAGATGTTCAATTTTATAAAAAGCTTTTTTTTAGCATCCATGTTTTTCTTCAGAGTTATTAATAAGAAATACCAAATTCTTCCAAATATTAAGGTTCCAAATACTGAGCCATGTTTGTGTTTTTTTTTTTAAATTAAAAAAAATATGTTATTTATTTATTTATTTTTGGCTGCATTGGGTCTTCATTGCTGTGCGTGGGCTTTCTCTAGTTGCAGAGAGTGGGGGCTACTCTTCGTTGCGGTGTGCAGACTTCTCATTGCGGTGGCTTCTCTTGTTGCAGAGGATGGGCTTAAGTAGTTGTGGCACGCAGGCTCAGTAGTTGTGGCACACGGTCTTAGTTGCTCCGCGGCATGTGGGGTCTTCCCGGACCAGGGCTTGAACTCGTGTCTCCTTCATTGGCAGGTGGATTATTAACCACTCTGTCACCAGGGAAGTCCCCATCTTTGTGCTTGAAACTGTCACTCTTAATGTGTTCATTTATTTGGCCCATGTTTAGTGTTTTTGTGGCAGTGTGTATAAATGAGTTGGCCTGTGGTTTCTTGTTTTGTTTTGGTCAGATTTTATGTAAGTCACGCTTTAAAATTGTGCTGGCCTTACAAAAATAATTTAGAATCTTTCTTCCAGGTTCTAGAAAATGCAAATGAAAGGAGTTCCTTAAAGTTTGGGTAGAATTCATCTGGTATTTCTTGGTTTGGTGGTGGAGGGAAGGGGTTAATTATTGCTAACCTTATCCTTTTTTGTGTGTGTTTTCCTTTGATTTTTTCCCCTAGATTAGGTTCTACCAATTTTGTTTTGTAATTAATATTGTTTTTATATTATTTTTGCTGCTTTTTTATACTTATTTTTCATTTTCATTTTTTTGAGTTGATTATTAAATGACTAAATAAAAAGAGAGTAAATGAGAATATATGGGGCTACTACTTTTTTTCTGTGAGCTCTGCTTTACCTTGCGGCGTGATCATCGCATTTACAGGTTCTGATTGGCGTGTGTGTGGATGAGCTTCCAGTTTTTCTGCAGTTCCATTTTGATTTTCTCTTGGGCCCAAAAGTTCTACAGTTTTGGTGTGCTAGAGAACTTCTCCACAGCTTCTTTCGTGGTTTTGTTGAACAGTGATTAGAGAGGTCGACTGTATCATATCTACTTCCTGGAATCAATCGAGGTTTCAGTGGTGTCCTTCCATGGCAGGTTAGTGATGAGTGAGGTCACCTGTATCTACTTTCTGAGATCAATTTATTTCCTTGCTTGTGGTCAGTTAAGAGTCTCCTAGTGAAGTTTCTGTGTTTTTCCTAAATTTCCTCTACTGTGCTCTATGAATTTGGATGTTGTGTTGGTACATACCCAGGCTTATTAGATTTTTGGTGGTGGTTATGTCTTATTAAATTCCCTTCTTTGTCTCACTGAATGCCTTTGGCCTGGATTTTTAAAATCTCACCTGACATTAGTAGTGTCACCCCTGTTGCGTGAGTTGTTCTCTGCATTTGCCTGGTATATTTTTGCTCAATTTTTTTTTTTTTTTTTTTTTGCGGTACGCGGGCCTCTCACTGTTGTGGCCTCTCCCGTTGCGGAGCGCAGGCTCCGGACGTGCAGGCTCAGCGGCCATGGCTCACGGGCCCAGCCGCTCCGCGGCATGTGGGATCTTCCCGGACCGGGACACGAACCCGTGTCCCCTGCATCGGCAGGCGGATTCTCAACCACTGCGCCACCAGGGAAGCCCTGCTCAATTTTTTTGAGTCTTTTTTTTTCCTTGAATTTTATTTTGAAATAATTTTAGATCGACAAGTTGTAAAAATAGTGCAGAGAGTTCCTGTGTACCCATCGCCCAGCTTCGCCCAATGAAAACATCTTAAATAACCACAGACCAAATGATCAAAACCAGAAAATCAGAGTTAATGCAATTCTATGAACGAAACAGCTCAAACCTTATGTGAATTTTACCAGTTTTTCCATAGTACCTGATTTGAGGCCCACTTGAAGTAAAGAGCACAGTCCTCCAGATCGCAAAGTCTACCCAAGACTTCTGAAACCAATTGCAAGTTCAGGGAATTCCCCAAACCACCCTCAGGTTGGATAATTTGCTAAAAGAAACAACAACAAAAAACTCATGGAAATCTATCATACTGATGGTCATATTTATTACAGGCAAAGGATACAAATGAGAACCAGACAAAGGGAAGAATCTGGGAGGGTTCAAAACACAGAGCCTCTGGTTGTCCTCTTCCTGTGAGTCCTTCTAGAGAATCACTGAGCCTGAGGGTAGTCTTGGGGACCCCTGCCACAAGTTATATGAAATTTTATTACACGTGTAGATCGGTGAAACCACCACTACAGTTGGGATACAGAACTGTCCCGTCACCCCCAAACTCCTTCAGGTTCTCCCTCGACAGTCACACCCTCTTAATCCTTCCCTTAGCAACCTCAAATCCATTTTCCATCGTTATAGTTTTGTCACCTTGGGGATCTGTGTAAATGGAACCATTTAGTATGTGACCTTTTAAGACTGGGTACTGTCACTCAGCATAATACCCATGAGATCCATCCAAGTTGTTCTGTGTATGTTTCTTCTCATTGCTGGGGAGAATTCCAGAATTCCAGTGTATGGTTGTACCAGTTTCCTTCTCTGTTCATCCTCTTAAGGACATTTGGGTTATTTCTAAGATTTGGCTCTTGTAAATAAACCTGCCATGAACTTTCATGCACAGATTTTTGTGTGATAAGTCATCTTTAGGATCAACACCTAGGAGTAGGATTGATGGGTCACGTGCTAAGCGTATGTTAAAGTTTACAGGATGTTGCCAAGTTCTCCAGAGAGGCTGTAGCACTTACATCCCCATCAGCAACATATAAGAGTTCCAGGTGCTTTGCATCCTCGTCATCACTGAGTATTGTCAGTATTTTATTTTAGTCACTTTAATAGGTGTGTAGTGTTATCTCATTGTGGGTTAAGGTTGCCTTTCCCTACTGGTTAATGATGTTGCATATCTTTTCTTGTGCTTACTTACCATGGGCATGTTCTCTTTGGTGAAGACTCAGTTCAAGACTTCTGCTCTTTCTAAAATTTAACTGTTAAGTTTTGAGATTTAAAAAATATTCTGGCTCCAAGTCCTTTTTCAGATATGATTTGAAAATGTTTTTCTTTCAGTGTGTAGGTTCTAAAAAATTCTCTTAATTGTAACTTTCATGAGTAAAATTTTTTAAATTTGTGAAATTCAAGTTATCAATTTTTCTTTTCTCCTATGGATAGTACTTTTGGTGTCACGTCTAAGAACTCTTTGCCTAATCCTCAATTCCAAAGATTTTCTCTTTTGTTTTCTTCTATGGTTTGGTCTGTTGCCCATTTTCGGTTAATTTTTGTAGAAAGTATAAGAGGTTCCTTTTTGCTATGGATGTCCAGATGTTCCAGCACCATTTGTTGAAATGAATATTTTTTTCTCCCTTGAATTGCTGTTGGCTTTTTGTCAAAAAAATAAATTGGCTATACTTGTGTGGGACTATTTCTGGAGCCTATTCTGACATTGATCTGTGTGTCTTACTTTACCAGTATTGCCCTGTCTTGATTACTGTAGCTATATAGCAAGTCTTAAAACCAGGAAATATGTTTCTTCCAACTTTTTGCCTCTTTTTCAGAATTGTTTTAGCTATTTTATAGTTCGTCTTTGCATATAAATTTTAGAATAAGATTGTCTATGTCTTAAAAAAAGATCCTGCTGAGATTTTGATAGAAATTGTGTCAAATCTATAGACCAATTTAGGGAGAACTGATATCTTTACTATATTGAGCCTTGCAAGGCATGAACACAGTATGTCTCCCCATTTTTTTAGGTTTTCTCTGATTTCTTTCATTGGCATTTTGTAGTTTGCAGCACACAAACAGATCCTAAACATGTTTTGTTAGTTTATACTTATTTCAATTTGCTTCATTGTAAATGTGTATTACGTTTAAAATTTCAGTTTCCAATTGTTCATTGCTAGTATATAGAAATACCAGTGATTTTTTGTTTGTTAACCTTGTATCTGTGGCTTCCCTAGACTCACTTATTGGTTCCGGAAAGGTTTTTGTGTTTAGATTCCTTGGGAGTTTCTACATACACAGTGTCATGTGAATAGGGATGGTTTTATTTTCCCCTTTTAAATCTCTTTTCCAGTGCCTTTTAATTTTTTTCTTGCCATATTGCACTGACTAGGAATTCCAGTATTATGCTGAATAGGAGTGGTGAGGCTGGACATCTTTGCTTTGCTCTTAATGTTATGAGGGAAGCATTCAGTCTTTCATCATTAAGTATGATGTTGACTATAGGGTTTTTTGTTTTTTATTTTTTCTAGATACTTTTCATTTGGTTCAAGAAGTTTCCTTCTATTCCTAGTTCACTGAATTTTTATCATGATTGGGGTTTAAATGTTATGAATGCTTTTCCTGCTTCAATTGATGTGACCACGTGGTTTTCCTTCTCTAGACTATTAATATGATGGATTGCATTGATTATTGAATCTTGACCTAGCTTTTCATTCTTGGATTAATCCCACTTGCTCATGGTGTCTTGTACTCTTTATATATGGCTGGATCCAATTTGCTAATACTTCATTGAGGATTCTTGTCTCTGTGTTCATGAGGGATGTTGGTCTATGGTACTTTGTTTGTATGGTTTTGATATCAGGGTAATGTTGGCTTCATAAAATGAGTTGAGAAGTGTTCCCTCCTCTTATTTCCTGGAAGGGATTGTGCAGGATTTTTATTTCTTTAAACGTTTAGTAAAATTTACCAGTGAAACCATCTGGCTTTGGTGATTTCCTTTTTGGGGGACGGTTTTAATGATAACTTCAGTGTCTTTGCTAGTTATATGACTACTCAGGTTATGTATTATTTCATCTTCAGTGAGTTTTAGTCGTTTGTGGTTTTCAAGGAATTGGTTGATTTCATCTAACTTGTTGAGTTTTTAAGTGCATCAAGTTGTTCTTAGTGTTCCTCTATTTTTGGAATATCTCGAGGGAGCTGTATGATACACCGTCTCTCATTCCTAATATTGGTAGTTTGTATCTTCTTTTTCCTTTGATGAACCTCTAGCAAGACTGACACGTTCATTGATTTTTTCAAATAACTGGCTTTTTTTTTTTTTTTTCTTTTTCTGTTTTGGCCTTTGACTTCATTGTTTTCTGCTCTTTCTTTAGTGTTTTTATTTTGGTGAATTGCCTCCTGCTGTTGATGGCTGGAGTCCTATAAAAATAAATGGAGCTAAGTTGCTTAATGGTCCTGTTCTAGTACATCCTTGATGAGAAGAGGGTCTTCACTTGCATGTAGTCCAATCTATCTGGTATATATAACACTTAGTGGCTAGCTCTTTGTGTCTTATTTGGTAAAAATTTACCTATCCCTATTTTTTCTTCCAAAAGCTTTACTGTTTTACCTTTTACATTTGCAGTTTATCCTGGCTTGTTCTGTACGGTATAAGTAAGGGTTAAGAATACTTTTTTGTTGTTTCTATTGCAAGTATCAGTCGACCCTAGTTACTTTTATTATTATTTTTTTTTAATGAGAAACCTATTGCTTGGGCCAGCAATTTGCTGGAGAAGGCTGAAAAGGGAGGGAGCAGCAGGGAGTGTCCCTGACTCAGAGAGAGGCCCCGTAGCAGGCTTTGCGTGTGTGACGTTATTTGGCCTTTACGTCTGTGCAGTCGCTAAAGGTTGGTAGCTGTGGGCAGGTATCACCCCTGCCCCCACGGGGTCTTCTCCAGCCAGCCCCCTCCCTCTTCTTGTGGGGATGGCTTATGTATGTGTCTCCTCATTTAGCTCTGGTGTCACTTGGGGCCAAGGAGCCTAGTGAGGCTGTGAATCTTACTTTGGAGGAATGTGGGCTTTGCCTGGGAGCTTCAGGGGTCCCCTCTGACCTTCTTTGCCCTGTCTGGCCTGGGTGTTACCACCCGGGGCAGCCTGTCTCACAGCTTCTGTGGCTGGGTGTAATGGTTCACTTTTGTGTGTCAGTTCGGCTAGGCCATGGTGCCTAGATGTCTCTGGGACTTTTTGGATGTGATTAACATTTAAACCAGTAGACTCTGAATGAAGCAGATGACCTTCATCATGTGGGCGGGCCTCACCCAATCAGTTGAAAGCTAGAAGACTGAGGTCCCCGAGAAGAAAGGAACCCAGACCGAAGCCCTGCGGTACCAACTCCTTCCTGAGTCTCCAGCCTGTCGGCCAGCGCTGGAAATGTTGGACTCCCTGGCCCCGACAGTCGCGTAAGCCCACTGCTTAACACAAACGTCCTTCTCTTTCTCTCCTCTCCATCCTGTTGGTTCGATTTCTGTGGAAAGCCCTGCGTCGGGGGAGGGGGGGGGCGGTTACAGCTGTGGCCTCATTTCATGAAAGATGGAGTTGCGTTTCTGGTTCTCCGTGGTTTTTGCCTGGCCACAGACCTCCCTGCTCCGCCATCTTTCAGCTGGGAGGGCGGACACGTGTTAAGAACAGTCTTGGGGCCAGCGGGAAACAGGCCTCAGGCTGGGGGGACATATTCCGGTTCCTGATTCTGGAGGGAAAGGCCACGTCTTGTTCAGCCTCAAAAGCCGAGGCCTTTGTTTAGGCTGTTCAGGATGTGACTGCCTCTCGCCACATACGTGGTCATGAACGTGAGGTTGTGCGTTTCCCATCTGGCCACGTGTAGGAAAGGGCTGATTAAATCCATCAAAATAATCATCAGGCCCCAGGCATCACACTTAAAAATACCCAAAGCCCCCCTTTTACGGATGAGGAGACGGGGCCTCAGTTGGGCAGGGTGACCAGAAGCCTGGGCCCTGCCCTCTCCCCCGCCCCCGTCTTCCCATCCTACCAGGGGCTGCACGGCACCAAGCTGTGGCACAAATACGTAGCCAGACGTGGTTAAGAAAAATCATTGTGATTTAATAAATAGGTGTTTCTGTGCAGGTCCTTCACTGTTTGTCCCAGGGCCTGGCGGGACAGAGTGGTGGATGGATGCAAGGCTGGGCCCAAGCTCCCCGCCGCCTTCCCAGGAAGAGCCAGGTGAGTGACCTGACGCCACCGTGTCCTGGAAGCACCTCTCGGAAGAGGCGGGGCAGGGGGAGGGCCACAGTCACATAAAAATATAGTTTTAGGGGATTTTACATGGGTCGGGGTCCACTATACATCTTCCTGGTGGATCTGGGCTTTCGTGGCTCTGGAGCAGAATTTTTCACATAGTTTGAAGAGCTCTGACAAAATGAACACGGAGGAGGCCAATCCAGTTAAAAGCAATAGATCTGCCAACAGGTGAAGAGAGAAGAAGGTCAGAGAGCGCAAGCTGGCCCCTCTGGTCCCCAGCACCGGAGCCCAGGGGGCCGCGGAGTTCTGTTCCCCGTGCTGGGTTCGTTCTGAGTTACAGAGGTGAGGGGCCAGGGCCCGGGAGCTGAGGACCAGACTTCGGTGGGGCAGAGGTTTCCCCAGCCCAGCATCCATTACGCTGCAGCGCCGGCTCCACAAGGACCAGCTGTTCTTTGCAGGCGGCTCGGGGTGGGGGTGGGGGGCGGCGGGCAGGATGCAAGCTTCAGCTGTAAGGAGACCCTCCCTTGGGCAGACGCCCCGGGCCATGGCTCGGGCGCCCAGTCCAGCCCGACTCGGGCTCGTTCTGGATGGGTGACCCCTAAATTCTCCCCGAGCCTCTTCTTGGCTCCCTGCTGTCAACGATTCGTGACGGACATGGTGCCCGGCACAGGCCCTGCACTTCCTTTACACTTGGGAAGCTTCCTGAATTCCCAGTGGATGGAAACATCTGTAAAAAAACATTTTTAGGTTTTGCTCTTTTCTCTGTACCCAGGGACCCTGCTTTTTAGATTTTGGGGAAGAAGCAGCTGAGGGTTCCCAGTCTTGCCCAGAGGTTTTCAGTGCCCTTGTCTCCACCACCTCGGCTGCCGCCGATCATGTCATGATCCGGGGATGCGCCCCACCCCGTGCTCTGCCTGGGCGCTGCCCCCCCAGCCCCCCCAGCCCCCTTACCCTCTGGCTCCGGGTGGGGTCTGGGATTGCCGATGGAAAGCTGGGCCGCCGGTCACCCTGGCGCCCTCCCCGCGCCCCCTCCTCCCACCCTGGGTCCCTGTCACCACCGTTTCAGGCAGAGGAGGCCAAGCCACCCGGCGCAGCTTCCGCGGACCTGCCGGAGCCTGCTGAAGAGGCAGGGGAGTCCCCGGGGCCCCCCACGGGGCCTGTGTGCTTGGGGCCCAGAGAGCTGTGGTCATTGCATGTGGCCCTTTCGGCAGGAACTGCCAGCTGGCCCACTCCTACCTCCAGGTAAGTGGGGTCCCAGTGACACAGGCCCTGTTAAAACCCCCAACAGGGTAAACTCGCTCTTAAAACCCCCAACAGGGTAAACTCGCTCCTAAGCCGGGGCAGCACATCACAGGCTGAGCCCAGACTGTGGTCCATCCTGGCGCTGCCCCCGGGCCTCACCGTACCTGCTCCGAGCCTCCCGCTCTGGGGCAGGGAGGGGGGGGCCACGACGGGGAGACCCCTGTGCCCTCCCCTGGCTCCTAGCAGGTACCCCCGTGTTTCCCGCCTCCTCCACTCCCCCCGTCACGTCGCCCCCTCCTACCCAGTGCACATGTCCAGGAACGAGCCCAGTCCTTTGGGGACAGGATGGCCCCACGCGGGGACTTCACGCCCCGGAAAGGTCTGCAGCTACCCTGTGCATGCGGCGAGGACGGCTGCGTTCCCGGGTGACCCCTCCCGCTCACCGAGCGCCCCCAGGTTCTCCGTCTGGAAGACCTTCTGCAGGGGCGGCAGGTATATCACTGCCAGCTGCCCCAGGACAGACCCGAGCACGGAGTAGAGGAACGTGCGGTTCCTGAGGAGGCCGATCTCGAATATCAGCTTGGTCTGCGGAGAGGAAGGCCACAGTTGGGGCACAGGAGCCGCCCCGAGACTAGGGCGGGGAGAGCATGAGCCGGTGCTGCCGGGGGCAGCGGGGTCTCACCTGGGAGCGGCAGGTCAAGGCGTTGAAGAGGTCAAAGAGCACGAAACAGGTGAAGGTCATGGTTGTGGTGCGCGGGGTGCTTGCCTTGTCTTCGGGCATCTGGAACACGAAGGTGCAGGGGAGGCGGGGCCCCCGCCCTCAGGACCCCTGTGTTAGAACTGACAGATCTGTGCCTCTCCCCCCGCCGCCTGGCTGAGCACATGCGCTGGACAAAGGCGGGGCCTCTTCCAGGCCGTTGAGGATGCAGGAAAGAGCCCAGCTACTCCTTGGGGGTGGTGTGGGGAACACCCCTGAGAAAAACTGAGACCTGGGGGTTCTCCGGCACCCCATCCCCCCTCCTGCACAGGGGCAAGCTGGGGTTTAAACGCCTGGCGGATCACCTGCCTAAGTCTCTATCTAGCTCGCTGGCCGTCTCAGCACAGGGGCTGCCTGAACCTGCAGGCCATGGAAAGGTGACCCATAATAAGATCCCCTCCAGTGAGAACAGACAGCCTTTTCAATAAGTGGTGCTGGGAAAACTGGACAGCTACATGTAAAAGAATGAAATTAGAACACTCCCTAACACCATACACAAAAATAAACTCAAAATGGATTAAAGACCTAAATGTAAGGCCGGACACTCTAAAACTCCTAGAGGAAAACATAGGCAGAACACTCTGACATAAATCAGAGAAATATCTTCTTTGATCCACCTCCTAGAGTAATGAAAATAAAAACAAAGACAACCCACAGAATGGGAGAAAATATTTGCAAATGAGGCAACTGACAAGGGCTTAATCTCCAAAATATACAAACAGCTCATACAGCCCAATATCAACAAAACGACCCAGTCAAAAAATGGGCAGAAGATCTAAATAGACATTTCTCCAAAGAAGACATGCAGATGGCCAAGAGGCACATGAAAAGCTGCTCAACATCACTAATTAATTACTAGAGAAACGCAAATCAAAACTGTAAGAGATAACACCTCACACAGGTCAGAATGGCCATCATCAAAAAGCCTACAAACAATAAATGCTGGAGAGGGTGTGGAGAAAAGGGAACCCTCTTGCACCGTTGTTGGGAATGTAAATGGATACAGCCACTATGGAGAACAGTATGGAGGTTCCTTAAAAACTAAAAATAGAAACACCCAGACAAAGCTATAATTAATTCTAAAAGATACCTGCACCCCTATGTTCACAGCAGCACTACTCACAAAAGCCAAAACATGGAAGCAGCCTCAACGTCCATCAACAGAGGAATGCATAAAAAGATGTGGTACATACACACAATGGAATATTACTCAGCCATAAAAAAGAATGAATGCCATTTGCAGCAACATGGATGGACCTGGAGATTATCATACTAAGTGAAGTAAGCCAGACAAAGACAAATGATATCACTTATATGTGGAATCTAAAAAAAAAGTGATAGAAATGAACTTATTTACAAAACAGAAACAGACTCACAGACTTTGAAAACTTATGGTTACGAAAGGGGAATCGCTGGCAGGGAAGATAGATTGGGAGTTTGGGATTAATTTATACGTACTACTACTACATGCAAATAATCAACAAGGACCTACTGTGTAGCACAGGGAACTCAGTATTCTGTAATAACCTATAAGGAAAAATTCTGAAAAAGAATGGATACATGTATATGTATACCTGAATCACTTTGCTGTACACCTGAAACTAACACAACATTGTAAATCAGCTCTACCCCAATATAAAATAAAAAATAAAAAATAAGACCTCCCAAATAGTGACCTCCTGTGAATAAGACAGGAGTTTCTTTTAGTAGATGTCAGAGTGTTTCCTGGGGATAATAAAAAGCAGGAGAGGCATTGTGTCCCATTTAGGAAAAAATCTGCTGCTTTTTCTCTGCCTGTGAGGCCTCACGTCCCTTCCGCCCGGTCCCACCTCTGCAGAGTCGGCTCCCAGTCCCTCCCGGCCCGCGGCTGCCCCCTCCCCTGCCCGTGTGTTTGTCTCCCCCAGCCACGGCGCCTGTGCCCCTGGGGGCCGGGACCACACCCCTGCCCCGCGTCTGCCACCACACAGACCCGCTGGCCAAGCCCGGGAGGACTCGCCCACCTCCTTCCAGAAGATGAAGAGGGTCCCGCTGATGATGGTGGCGGCCGACAAGAGGATCTTCAGGATGAGGGCTCTGCCGAGTATCATGTCCTTGATGTTCCGTGGTGGCTGCCTGAGGGTGTCCCTGTCGACCGGCTCTACCCCCAAGCTGCTCGGAACAAAACCGGACACCTTGAAATAAGCCACTGAAAACACGTGCAGTGGTTAAATGCGCGAGGCCACCCGGCGAAGGCCTGGACGGTCGTGGCCAGTGCCTCCAGGTTGTCCCCGGCCCCTCCTGCCTCACGTCCTCTGCTCCGCCGCCCCAGCCCGGACCCCACCGTCAGCCCGGCAGCTCCCCTGCCCTCCCACATCCCCAGCCATGAGTGCGGTGACAGAAGACCATGCCTGTGGCCGACCACGTGGTCCTGAATGGTGCCCGGTCATTCCCCGTCACCTCGGAGACCCCCGCCCCCAGCTCGGGCCTGGCCTCATCCCAGCTGGTCTGGAGAAATGGGATCCAGGCCCTACACACTGGAGAGCCCCCCAGCAACTGAGGGGACCTGCCTTCAGCCAACTCTAAGGCAGCGGGATCGGGGCTAGGCCCGCAGTGGAGGGTGTGGGGCACCAAGGAGGGAGCAGGCCGGGGGACGCCCACGCTGGGCGGGTACGGCCGGGGTCCAGCTTTGCTCGCGGCCCCGGTCCCAGGGACAGCACATATAAGAGGTGTGGCCCTCTCGCTGGGCGTCGGGGGGAGGGGGAGCAAAGCCATCTAATCACCGGTGGTGATTAGATTAATAACTAACAATTCAGCTGCACCGAGAGCAACACCCACTATGTGCTCAGACACAGGGAAGCGCCTCGCTCACACCGGCCTCCCTGCCTCCAGAGCCCATCCTTCCTCCTGCATCATTCATTCCGTCAGCCTCACGCTCCCTCCTCATTCATCCAGCCAATAACGTCCTGAGCACCTAGTGTGTGCCAGGCACCATTGTAGGAGTTGGGGATCCTGCAGGGAACAAAACAAAAACCCTGCCCCCAGGAAACTGACATTCTAAAGGGGAGCTGGATTATGATCAGATAAACAAGGAAATATGTTCCCCTCTGGGCAAAAATAAAGCATGGTAAGGTGACTGGGAGGGAGGAGGCTGCTGCTAGAGAAATCAGGGAGGACTTCTTGGAGGCAGTGACCCGAATGAAGAGGGCTTGAGCCATGCAGGTAGCTCAGGGAGAGCATTCCAGGCAGAGGAGCAGAAAGTTTGCTGTCCCCCTGCCCACCCACCAGACGCCGCCTCCTGCGCCTGGTGCATTCCCCTCGCTGTCTGCCCCGCACGCTGCCGCCAGCCCGCTGCCTTACCTCTGCGCCGGCGGCCCATCCATGATGATGTTGATCCACAGGATCTGCATGGCATTGAGGGGGCTGGGCAGGTTGCACACGGTGGACAGAGTGATGAGGCCCAAGGCCGAGATGCTCCTGCAGGGCACACGCAGGGCGCTGTCACCAGCTGCTCCCAGACCTGGCACACGGGGCCACGCCGGCCTCGACTTACGTGCTCAGCTGAAAGCGGACAAAGTTCTTGATGTTATGAAAAATCCCCTTGCCTTCCTCCACCGCATTCCTGCAAGAGAGGAGAAAGCATTTATTCACAAAGACGGCCGGGAGAGAAGGGTCAGCCAGCTCCGTCACCTGCTAAAGGAAGCGACGGTGTCAGCAGAGGTCACGTTTCTCCTGGCTGGCATTCTCGGGGAATCACCAGCAGAGGAGGCTGACGTCTCAACAGGTGCCAGCGGCCGCTGGGGACTGGTCCCCAAGCCACCATCACCCTTCTGTCCAAAGGCTGTAGACCATTCTCTCGTCCGAGCCCTGGCACCCCAGCCTCACCCAAGGCTCCCGAAGTGCCTCCTGCCCCTCGGTGATCCACCAAGGAGAAGGGGCCCCCGTGGCCCTGCTTTCCACGAGGTGGGGGTGGGCCTGGGGACACCGTGTATATCCTCCACAGCAGAGGAGGGGGCTGCCACCCCAGGCATTTTTGCCACTAAAGAAACACCTAAAGAGCAGCTTACATGATGGCTGAGAAGTCATCGTCCACCAGGATCATGCTGGCGGCCTCCTTGCTGACGTCCGTCCCTGTCTGCCCCATGGCAATGCCGATGTCTGCCGACTTCAGGGCGACCGCGTCGTTCACCCCGTCCCCCGTCATGGCCACGATCGCCCCCGACTCCTGCAAAGCCTTTGGAAAGAGGAGGCCAGTGGAGGCCTGCAGCCTGAGGACCTTCCTTCCAGATCCTTCCCTCCTCCTGCCCCGCCTCTCACACTGAGTGGTCCACGGCAAAGGCCCCTCTCTAGAGGCCAATGGGGTCAGCCGGCCCGGGTCTGAGTCCCAGGGCCCCCCGCATGAGCTGTGGGCACTGGGCAAGGCCTGAACCTAACCTCAGCTTCTCTATCTGCAAAGTGGGAGCACGGTCCCTCCTTATCAGGGCCGTTGTGAGCCCTAAACTAAGAACCCAGAGGGGACAGTGCCCGGCACAGAGCGGAAGGCGTGAATGTGTTATCCGTCACCGGGCCAGCTAAAAACTGTCGCTTGCCGTCTGGTTCTACAAGGATGAAGTCACTGGCCGCTGCAGCCGCTGACCTTCCACACCCCCTGAAAGGAGTTCAGGGCGGAGATCGGGAATGAGGGAAGAACTGGCAGAACAAGCCTTCAGATAGTTCGCTGTTTCCAGGAGCACATTTTATGAGCCCCAATTCTTACCACTTTTCACCTCTACAAAAGCACTAAAATCACTAACAGAGACACCTGTTCCTCGTGACCAGGAGCAGCCTTCTGCCAAAACGTGTGCATATGACCGCAGGTACCCCCTTCGCTGAAGTCGCAGACACGCCCCACCCCCCACCTCTTCGGAGTGGCCCCTCCGAGCTCTCTGAGACGCTGTCTCCCCAGCTGCGGTCCTCATTTTGCCCCCAATAAAACTTAACTCACAGCTCTCACAGTGTGCTTTTTTTTTCAGTCGACAACCATTAACCAATAATAATCAACTCGTCCCCTGAACCCATGTGATACCCAGTAAGTATTAATATTTTCTTTGAGGAATGACTGGCACAGAGATTTACTCTGTAGAACTAAAAAACCCCAAAATGACACAAAAGAAAAAACACAAGCGTTAAAGAGCAACTTTTCAAAGCATCTGTGTGCGGGGAAAACCACGCAGGAGTCTCTCGTTCTAGTCCTTTCGTTTTTGATGCACCATCAGAAGGCACCTGCAGTGGGCCAGGCAGCCGCCAAGGGCTTCACAGGCCCAGCTTCCTTTCTTGCTTTTTTTTCCTTTTTTTTTTTGGCCACACCATGCAGCATGTGGGACCTTAGTTCCCTGACCAGGGATTGAACCTGCACCCGCTGCATTGGAAGCATGGAGCCTTAACCACTAGATGGCTAGGTAAGTGCCCTGGCTTCGTTTCGTCCTCTCCTGCCTTGTGAATTAGCTGGTGTCATCCTGTCATTCACATTATCCCCATTTTACAGATGAAGAAACTAAGGCCTGGCGTTAAATAACAGGAATACGCCAAGGAGCACCCGACTAACGAAGGCTGGCCTCTGCGTTTCTCCCTTGGCACCACCCAATTCCCGCTCCCCGCTTTTGGTATACGTGGCACGGGGTCCCCAGTTCTCCCCTCCCCAGAGGCCAGCGCAGAGGAGGCGGCCACCGCTGAGCCCTGGACCACCTTGGGAGCAGAGCCGCCGCCGCTCTGGGCTGTGCCCTGAGGGACCAGAGAGGCACACAACTGACCTTGATGATTTTGAGTTTGTGCTTTGGGCTGGTCCTGAAGAAGACAGACACCTGAATATGGAGTCGGGAGAGGGCCGAGCATCAGTGCATGAGGAGGTGGCACCTTCACCCCATGCCCCTCGGCGGCGAGCCTCGGGAGGACCCCACCTTCCCGACGCGCTCGGCCAGCTCGCCCTGCTCGGCACTTTCCACCTCTTCCCCGGACATGGTGCTCAGCTTCCCGTTGCACAGGCCGATGCTTCTTCCTGCAACGTGTGGACAGTCCCTTCTGAGGGCCTGAGACTGTGGTGTCTGCACTTGCCCCTCACTCCACCTACCTGGTCAGGCCCTGCCTTGGCCACAGGGAAAAACAAAACCACGGTGGCCCCAATTAGTATCTGACCTTAATTCCGTCCACAGAATGAACTGGCAACAAAGGCCTCTTATCCCCACTCTAAAGATGAGGAAACTGAGAGAGCGGTGACTTTCCCAAGGTCATAGGGCTAGTAAGTGCTAATACTGGGCCTGACATGGTTCTTTCTGTCTGATTCCGGAGTGTGTGATCTTTCCATGGTGCTAGGCTGCCTCAAGACAGAGGGGCAAGAAAACCAAGGTGTGGCAACCCTGCTAACAGTAATAAAAAGAGTAGGAGGAGGAAGGTTGCTAGCCCTCTGCTGATGAAAAGCCTGAGGGTCAGAGTGGCTCAATGACTCGCCAAGGGCACAGCACTCCTGGCAGAAGCCAGACTGGAAGTGTGCACTGTGGAGACGAGGCGAGATCATGGATGGAAGGCCCCGGGACAGAGAATGTTTGTTCTCGGTGCACGCGAGGTCTTTTCCTCTTTAGGAGAACCTGCCAACATTTTAGAGACAAACACCCACTGGGAAGGTGGGATGCTGGTCCTCGAACCTCAGAATCTCTTCCAAGCACGTGGAAGGTGGGTGTGAGCTCTCCCGACCAGGTCCCTCGAGGAGGAAGCACCGGTAGGACCCTCACCCTCCACCCCATTCCCCGGTTACCTATCGCCAAGGCCGTCTCCAGAGCATCTCCCGTTATCATTTTCACGGACAAGCCCGAATCAGAGAGAACGTGGACCGCTTCCTCCACGCCAGCCCTCGGAGGGTCGATGATCCCGACGAGACCCAGGAACGTCAGCTGCCCCAGCTCGGGCCCAGAAGCCAGGGCCAGCACTGCGGACAGAGCAAGACCCACAGAAGGTTCAGAAGATTTTCGTCCCCAGTCAGCCCCAGCCCCACCGTGTCCCAGACCCTCTTCTGTCCGCGAGGGGCTTGGGCACTGGGTCCCCGGACCACAGAGCGAGGGGACCATCTTTCCGGCGGTCGTCAGGCCCGTGCAGGGCAGCGGCTGTCGACGGCTCTCCCGCGATGGAGAGCGGGGCAACCTGCCCAGCGGGAGACGGGCCTCTGTGCACTGGTGGTGCCGTGCCCAAGGGGAGTGGCCACGAGAGCACCTGTGGGCTGGCACATAAGGGCGCACCTCTGACGGCCGGCCTATCTGTCACTGCCAGCAGACTCGGGGCAACAGCCACCGAGGTCAAGAAAAATATGCAGGAGGCAACACGGGTCAGAGGACTCTGTTTCAGTGGCACGGAAGCCAGACCCGGCTCTCGGGGACAGGTGCTCTGCGAGGGGGTGGTGTGAGAACTGACCTTACTTTGTCACCTTACTGATACTGGAGGGGACCTATGGCCAGCAAGTTCCGGCGGTGACCCCTCAGTCACGACACTGTACCGGTGATGCAGGGGGGTGTGCCAGCGATGCGGGTACCATTCCCCCCTTTCTCAAGGCAACCCTCCCTGCCCTGCTCAGCTAAGCTCAGCTCTGTCCTGACATGTCCTCACCTTACAGGCTTGTCAGTTTATAATTACTGTCCCCTGCAGGGGAAAACGAGGGCAACTGAAACCAGTACAGGAGGCCAACGCGTCTCACTTTCCCCTGAGGGAATACACGTGTTCCAGAGTGTTTTTAGACATTTTCTCTGAAAACGGACAGGCTGACATATGACACTACGGGAAACATGAGGTTTAACGTTCAGCCCGTCGGGGAAGGCGTTGGCCCTGGTGCAGAAAATTGGAAATGAAGGAATGAGATGCCTGTATTAATTTACAAGAGCTTTGGGTTTTCCTGACAGCGAGCCGTGAGCAAGGTGACCGGCTGGGAAAATTCTTGTTCCGGGGCGGCCTGTTCACCTGTCTTAGAAAACTCAGAACCTCTTCTTGCACACGAGCTGCGTCTGGGATAACGGGTGTGTCCTCTGGCAGCTGAGATGGGTGGGGGCGTCCCCATCTTTCATCTGCCCCAGGGAGTCCACCCTGCCTGTGCTCGCATTAGCATCCCGTCTGACAACACTCTGAGCATCAGGCGCTGACCCGGGACCCTGCGTTAATACACTTGAGAAGTCAGCGTTATGTGCAAACTTAGAGCTTGAGGCCGGGACCACAGGCACTGACCCCGCAGGCCGAGCGACCCCATCCTCTTCTCCTCCTGCTGGCCGAAGGCTTGCTGCTGGGGAGCCAGCGGCAGGGGGGTACCCCCATGGTTGTACATGGCACAGTAACGAATCACTTCCTCGAAGGCCCCCTTCATGAAGTAGATGTCTTCCTGCTCCTTGGAAAAGACAAAAGGAAAACAATCGGCTGACACTGGCTGCTTCAGCTCTCGGTGACCGTCACCTCATCCAAACGGAGATGTTCACGGCGGGGTTATTTATCCCGGACCGTCACTGTTCACCAATACAGGACAGGTTCGAGAAGTTACAGGAAATCCACGTGGTGGAATACCTTGCAGCCCAGAGAGGGGTGAGGCCGATCTCTGACCCGAACCAGGCCTGCCCTACAGCGGGCTCCCCGGTTAATGTCACTCAGAGCATCTGCACGTTTCACGAACTGCTCATATCCCAGCCGGTGCTGTGCCTTTAAGTGTGTGACTGACCACTAGATGTCTAATTCAGGGAGACTTCCAAGCACGGCAGGCACCATGACCTTGGCTCATAAGAATGAACCCAGATGAGCAGCTGACCCGTCTCCCGTGTATTTGTTCAGCGCCGTCTCCCCGAGACCGGAAGCTCCAGGTGCCTCGTCAGTGTGGTCACGCTGTGACCCCCAGCACGAGCACACAGCGCCTTCCTGCTCTCAGTGGGCAGTGGATGAACTTGTGCAAACTGACACGGAAAGCTGTCCAAGACATCATTTGAGGGAAAAGAGCAAATTACACACACGGTATACGGCATGACCTTCTTTTGAAACTACCACCCCACATGTTGCATTTGCACATTTAGAATCTGGAACGCTCTTATCTCTGACTGTTACGGGGTGTTAGCATGGGTGGGGAGTGGGTAGGGAGAAAAGAGGGGCAGAATTATCGGGGGCTTCCATTTGTGACGTTACATTTCTATAACTTTTTTCAATGAAAATATATTACCGTTGCCTTTGGGGGGAAAATAAGATTTGAAGGTATTAAAACATTAAAAAAAAAAAAATCCCAAACCCCTCTCAAGCACCCGGAATTTATATGCCTGTCCACTCATGGCAAAGACCTGGGATAAGCTGGCAGAGCTACCCGCCACTGGGAATGAGATGGGACATCTCAGCATGGGCAAGACGTGACAGACTCCAGAAAGAGCAGAAAGTTTGGAGAAAAAGGTAGAAGGCAATAAAAATCTCTTTAAAAAAAAAAACAAGTGTCTTCGTTGTAGAAAATCTGAAAAGCCACAGAAAGTTTGAAAAGAAAAAAGTGGGGGAAAAGCGTTGGCTGAATCCCCACCCAGGCACAGCCAGCAGGAGTTTGGTCCCTGTTCCCCTGGTGGCCTAGAACCTATGTGTGCACACACGTGCGACCTCACTCCACACCATCTGCGGTGGATGCTGGGGTGTGTGTCCTGCATCCCCCTTCAGGATGAAGGCTCGCCCCCCACCCCCGTTGTGACAGTTACATGAGATCATATGTGTAAAGAACTCAGCACAGGGATGCGAAAAAAGGACCCCAGGTTAGCAACGGGGTCGGTGTCCAGCAGGCACACGCAGTCACTCCAGCAGCAATTACGCAGTCATCGCACTGCAGGCCAGTGAGTCTCGCCCGTGAACTTGCATCAGAATCCCCAGCAGACGCAGATGACCCGGTCCCAGCCCTGGAATTTCTGATTCAGTGGGTCTGGGGCAGAGCCTGAGAATCTGCATTTCAAACAGATTCCAAGGTGACGCTCCTGCGGGTGCAGGGACCCCACTTTGAGAACCGGAGATTCAGATGACAGTCTCAGAAGAGGACCCAAGATAATCGAAGGTTTAACTGCCATCAACTGTATTTTCACATATTTGGAAGCTCACAGAAGTAGCCAGGAACTTCACACTCTTCTGATGTCTGCATTTTGCTTTGCTGGAAAAGGGCAGAGAGGCGGACTCACCTCCTTCTTGGGGCTGCATTGAACCGCCATCCACTTCTGCTCCGAACTGAATGGAATCTCTCTTTTTCGCATGTAGGAATCTTTAACATCACTTAAGCCCATCTAGGAAAATAAAGTGGGACGTTTTCAGTGAGTCATCCTAAACCAATCTCTATGCAAAGCTCAGTCCATTTAAATTATTCATGATTCAAACCACCTCAGGCAGATGAGAAGTCCAAGCGTTCAGCTCACAGAGAAAAGCCATTTGCTTTCAAACGTCCCACCCGAAAAGACGTCTCTCTTTTCTCTTGTCCCAGGGGCGGAGGCTGATGGCCTCTGCCACAGCTTCTAGCTGGAACCTGTGGGCTTTCTGCCGGGACGAACGTTTCAGACTTGAAGAGGTGGCAAAAGGAGCCCTGGGAGGTGGGGTGCCTGCGGTCACCACCTGGGGTCCCTGCCAGGCCTCACATTCACTCGCTTGACAGCTCTGAGCCTTGGTTTCCCCAGTTGCAAACCAATCCTAACCCGTGCATCCCATTGCCCCCGCAAGGGGTGAAAATGGGTTCTTAGGGGGTGAAAAACATCTACTCCTGTTATGTATAAAGCACAGACACCCATACAGCACAGGAACAGATACATACTACCGGGCTGACAAAAAAGTTCGTTTGGGTCCTTCCGTACTATGTGCGCTACTAAAATCTCATGGGGGGAGTGATTAGGGAAAAAACATCTAAAAAGTCTCCCTAGGGGAGTGTCATCGGCTGCACTGGGTCCCTCAGGGACTTATGGAAGGTGTAACTCCCCAGTGCCTGCGACCAGGATCTGATTTGGAAATAGGGTCTTTGGAGGTGTAACGAAGTTAAGATGAGGTGGTTGGGGGAGCCCACGCCGGTACGGCCGGTGTCGTCCTAAGAAGAGGACAAGGCCGTGTGAGGACCTCCCTCACTCAGGACCTCGAATTCTGCTGCCAGTGTAGCTCCGAGTGAAAGAATCCCCCAGGCAGACATCACAGACCTCCTACCTTCATTGCCAGGGCCATCAAGGCGCCCTCCGTAGGCTGCCCCATCATGGCGTGTTTTCTGATGATGGCGTTGTTGGCGACACAGCCTGCCTGGAAGGAGAGGTTTCCGAAGGTCGTTTGTTAGTATTTGGAGCTGCACCCGCCGGGGTCCCGGGCTTTACTCAGGCACGTGAAAAGGTGCAGCCCTGAACGCTGGACCCATTTTCAGAGCTGGGGCTGGCATGGGGGCCAGGGACAAGTTTACTCTTCAAAATACATCAGTCCCCGATCTTCAAAATCCACACGATTAATATTTGCTGACTCTGCTGAATGCTGGTCGTCACAAAGCTGTCACGAGGAACTACAGTGGGAAGGCAGGCAGACTGCGGGGGTCACGCGTGTGGGGTGTGAATTCCGGCTCCCTCCCACTCGCTGGGGGACCTTGGGCGCTCACGCTACCTCTCTGAGCCCCCGTTTCTTTTTTTTTTTTGGGGGGGGTGCCGGCGCTGTGCACGCCGGCGTGCCGTGTCTTAGTTCTCCAACCGGGGACCGAACCTGTGCCCCCTGCATTGGGAGCGCGGCGTCTTAACCACTGGACCGCCAGGGAGGTCCCGAGCTGCCGTTTCTTAATCTGCACAACTGAGATAAGGGGGCAGCCCTCTCAGGGCCCTGTTATTGTCACCGTGGAGGTGGGACGTGCGCGGAGGCGGTGGTGGTCAAACTTCCCGCGGGGAGGGACGTGAGCTCCTGCGAGAACAGGTATGGCTCACACTGCAAGTACGCATGGCCACAGCAGGCAGCGGGCATCCCGTGCTTGTTCCGCACGTGCACGGAGCCCCTTCCCTGTCCAGCAAGCAAGCGGGGAGGAAGGGGCTCCCAGCTCTCCCCTTACGTCCCACATTTCCATCTGTATCTGGGCCGCCGTGACAACCTGGCCCCTGGGCCGTGGCCCGGTCATCACCGAGAACCAGCTGGTCCAACTGCTGTCTCTCCTTCCGGAGACAGTCCCCTTTAGCTCTGCTTTAGCCGCCGTGACAACCTGGCCCCTGGGCAGGTGGCCCGGTCATCACCGAGAACCAGCTGGTCCAACTGCTGTCTCTCCTTCTGGAGACAGTCCCCTTTAGCTCTGCTTTAAACGCGTGTTTACTTCCACGGTGGCGCTTTTGACACTGACCTCCACTAATTTCCCCACTGAGATGTTGGAAAACTGCTTAATGACTTCCTTTGAGGGTAAAAGACAGACAGTCCCTTCGCCGTTGTAGCCAACTCCGCTGACCTACAGGGCAAAGGCAAAAAACGGGGTGTCACTAGGGGGCAAAAAGACGCTTCCCCGGTTGACCCATATCCCTTTCTGGGGATCCATCCCCAAGGACATGGTCCCAGCACGAACACGTCTCCAAGCACGAAATGTGCCCTGCAGGATTACGTATTAATCAGATACCTCACCAAGTGCCGTGCTTCAGTAAATTGCAACAGGGCATTCTTCAGCCAGTAAAAATTACGGTTATAAAAAGAAAACCAAGTGTTAGCATACAAGGGTGCTTATGTTCTAGAACCGGGGCCGGCAAGCTCTTTCTTGTAGAGCCGATAGCAAATATCGTAGCCTTTGCAGTAATCTCTGGGGCGATTACTCTGTGGCTGTGCTATGACAGGAAACGCGGACAACGTGAAAACACAAGGGTGTAGCATCGTGCCAACCAGAGGGTGGCTGCCTTCCATCAGTCATGTTTCTTGCTGCTATCTGTAGCAAGGAGGTTGTCCGATAACCCATATCTGTTTCTTCCTTACTGTTCTCTGGAAGACTCCGTGTGCTTTCTCTGGGAAGGCGGGGGTCTGGCAGGGCACAACCTGAACCTTGTAAGCTCACACGGGCTCACCTCAGCGTGGAGCCCGTCAGACGTCACAAGTTGGGTGACAGTCATTTCATTGGCAGTCAGAGTCCCCGTCTTATCAGAACAGATGACATTGCAGCAACCTGGCACAAGAAGACACCAGAGTTTATAGGGACAAGAAGTCGTCACCACCAACTCTCAGGCTTAGGAAACACCCAGGTTGAATTATCACGGCACTAAAATGCCCATGCAAGTCCAATTTGTAAGAATCCGACCAGCTGGCTTCCCTCACCTAAAGTCTCCACGATGGGCAGCTTCTTCACAATGACCCGCTTCCTGGCCATCCGCAGCACTCCCAGGACCAGCGTAACTGTGACGACGATGGGCAGACCCTCGGGAATGGCGGCCACAGCCAGGCTGGATCGAAAAGGCCAGGCGGATCACCTCTAGCACGCGCTTAACCATGACGCGAATCCCAGCTGGCGTTGGCAACATGTTTACCCGGTGAAGCTTGTCCGTGGTTTCCCCACCTTCTCCGTTCTATTCTCTGCTCCCAGTCCCATGACACACCTGCCTCCTTCTTCAGCAGCCATTGCTCTGAGCTTTCCCCCTGCAAGACCCCGCTTTGCTACCAGACTTCCACACTTTAGTGTGAATTAGTCTGTCCGTTGTTTTGCCTATTTAAGTGCTTTTGCATTTAAACTGTTGTCATCTATTAGAGACAAAAGTCTTGGGCCCTATGAAAGCAATTTCCGGAATCAGGCACTAAGTGGGAAGTGGAATTTTTAGATTCAGAGGGTGCTCCCGGGTCCCTTGAATTTTACTTTAAATTGGTCTAATGGTTTAGACACTTCCTGTGAGAAAACCAGACAAGGAAATGAAAGTTGGGGGAGGTGAAGTGGCACAGCGACACCCTTGCCTAAGCAGTTGTTGTGCTGTCTGCTCATCTGCTTAGGACGCCCCCCTGCTCCCCGAACCCTTTCTGTACCACGTGGCCCCGCCCTCCCAAGGTTGATTGGGTTAGAGGAGAACATGTGACTCCAGCTGAACCAACGAGCTTCTCCCTTGGGAATCTGCACTGGGACTGAGCACAGGATCCCCTTCCCGTGGGCAGGGTCTGTGTCTTGCCAGTGACCTCAGGCCGATGGGGGAGGCTGGAGAGTGCGGGGCAGGCTGTGCGGAGCTGTGGGGTGAGCATTACCATGCCACGCCCCAGCGTGGTTCACCCTCTGCACAGCACAGTCCCGCAGGTGGTCAGTAAATATTTGCTGAGCGAACACACAGGAATGAGTGAACACATGGCAAGTGCCGGAGCCTGGACCCACCCTGGCCTAGCACACAGCGAGCGCTCTACATAGGTTGGTTAATAATCAGAAAGCCCCGCCGCCGAGGATGACCATTCAACCGAAGCCACGCACGGCTACCGTATTTCATCAGATCTAAGGCGCTGCCGATTGGGAAGGGCACCATTATCCTGTGCACCTCTAAGAAAGGAAAAACATGCTGCCCATTAACGGTGCCGGGTTGCTTTCTTATCACCTCACTTGTGAGAAGCAGTCTGACTTCAGAGAAGGTAGAAGGTGAAAAAGAATGTGTGTCTTAGAATCAAAGAAATACGGTATATGAATGGTGGCCTTTCACCTGGAGACTAAGGAGCATTCAGGGGTAAGTTATATAAACCAAGGTGACGGCATTTGGTCAGGGGACTGCGCCCGGTTTCTACGGTGACGGCAAGAAGGCTTCCTTGGTTTTATGGCACAGGCTGACAAGGCCAGCTAAGCAAACATTTGCAAAGGGTTCTCACGGGCACTCTCCTCCTACATGGCATGAGAAGGGCATTGTGTGTGCCTGGATGTTTTCATAATAATAAAAAATTAACTGGCAAACTAATAAAGATTAGAATAGACCAGGAAAAGCAAGTAGCCCTTGGGTCATCTTGAATGTCGCTCAAGGCAGAGGGAAGTAGGATAAAGTTTTTAAAAGAATGATTCTCGTGCTATTTATTTTGGAGAATCTCTTCCTCACCAGCTATCCTGCCATTTCTACCTTATGACTGAGAGGTTTTGAGTGATTTTCTTCTGCTAAAAACTGAAGAACCTCATCCTTTCAAAGTCACAAGTGAAATGACCAGAGTCAGTTTTCTTTCAATTGCAAGTTTCCCATGGACCGAGTAGGATGAGAGAGATCAAAGGGGCTGTTAGACAAGAAATCAGCCATGACCTTGGGGAAGTAGGGGTGCGGTGGACACAGGAGCCTTTTCTCTTACTGACCTGGAAATAGTTAAGTCTTTTTGCCTCATGGAACTTTCTGTGGTTTACAGGATGGGATGGAGCGCATCCTTATTTGGGGGAGGTTCTCATGCATCACGGCCTCTGAGAGCTCTGCTTTTTCTGGGAGCCCCTCGTGGCTGAGGCGCCACCCTCTGCCACCACCCCTACCTCTGAAGACCTAGTCACCTGAGCCTTCTTTTTAGGGCTCCACCTTCTTCCCTAGCCCCACCTCTTGCTGGAGCCCCGACTAGGGTGATTGTAGCCATGGCCTCACTGCTCAGAGAGCTGCTTCCTGAACCGGCAGCATTAGCATTCCCTGGGGAGCATGTTAGGAATGCAGAATCTCGGGCCCCCGCACCCCAGACCCGCTGAGTCAGAGCCCCGGCAATCTGTGGGACAAGCTCTCCCAGGGACCCTTGTATGGTGAGGTTAGTTACGGGCAAGTCCAAGACCCCCTGCTCTACGGCGTCCTCCTCCTCTCGCAGGAGGCCCTGCCCTCGCCTCAAACTCCACCGTCCACAGCGCAGCCAGCTGCCTACTCCCCTACTTCCTCTTCCCACCCCTCAGAACAAGCCAGGGGTCACACCTCCCATCACCATCCCAAGAACGGCCAACACTTTTCATCTCTCTGCTCCAAAAGAAGAGTAGAGATGGCCTGGCATGGCGTGTTGAGAAGGGTTCTGAGGATGTGATTAGAATTCAGAGAAAAAGGGGCCCAAGAGTTTCCGCGTGATCAGCCCCCCAATCTACCCCACCGTCTGGTCTTATCACCCACCCCGACCACAGCCTCCCCCCGGGCTTCCACAGATGCGCTAGGCTCGCTCCGCCTCCACGCCTTTGCCCCTGCCATTCCCCTGCCTGAACGCCCTGCCCACCCTTAGCAGCGTCTCTCCAGCTTCAACTCCTCAGAGGAACCTTTCCCGGCCACCTTTGCCGGCCACATCCCTTCCCGCCTCCCTTTTAATCTCTCTCAACCATCGTTTCCTTTGTAGCTTTGATCACAAGTTGTGAATATTTTGCTAACATTCACTTAAATTGTTCACGTTTACTTTCCCCGCCAGCCTGCAGACTCCGTGGGCCAGCTCCATCAGCACTGGACGATGCAAGTACATAGTAAACAGTTGCTCAAGAAACATGTGTGGGGCAAAGAAGCAAACCAAGTGCCATGGCCGGGGAGGGCAGGGAGAGGGAGGACAGTCCCTGCCCTGCCCGGGAGGTGGCCAGGGGCCCTGAGCCGGACCCTGGCTTTGGATCAGAAAGCATGGGGTTTGCAGTCTGTCTCCTCCACTCCCTGATCCTGTAACTACAGGCAAATGTGTCGGCCTAACCCTCAGCTTCTCCATCTGTGAAATGGAGACCGGCCTGCCTCACGGAGCTGTGCCTCGATGAACGAGGTCACGTGCTCCTCCCGAGCCCTTCCCCCTCCTCCACACGGCATCAGCAGACCCTGGCTACGCCCCCTTCACTTTCTCGAAGATTCTAGAACCGCCTCACCTAGCTGGTCAACACTCCGACACTGACACGGAAGGACAAACGGCCATCGAAATCTCTGGGTTCTATTTTCTTTTATACCATTCACGGCACGTAGCTCAGGATATAAAGTCAGGAAACCCCACTCGACTTGAGATCGTGACCTCGTCCACTCAAAAGAACACGTTGGGCTCTGTATCTAGAGCTCTGCAAGCCGTCTGCTGTGGCCACCACCCAAATGTGATGTGTGTGTTTCAGGGAAAAGGCCAAAGAGTTTGGGGGAAAACCCAAGCCCGGGTATCAATCCATTCATTTATAGCTTATTTAAAGTGGAAACCTAAAGACAACTGCTGTTAGGGTATCTTTTCTCTTTATACTCAGAATTAGTCTGAGATGGCGTTTTCCAAATGTGTGCCATTTGTATTTTTGCTTTTATGGTTTTTGTCACATAATATTCTAACTGCATAATATTCTTTAAACCAACTTTTCCTTTTTCATGTCCCCAGGATTTGGCATTAATGAGATTTTGTGTGTTAAGGAATGGCAAAGCTTCTGAAACCAGACACAGACTTTTCCAGCTTCCATTCATTCACAAAACGGTCACTGAATAATAGGATATACACCTGCCCACAGGTGGATTTTGCTGGCCTGCCTCTCAATGCACACAGGGCAGTGTGATTAAAAAATGAGGCATATGAAAGAATGTATATATATATATGTATAACTGAATCACTTTGCTGTACAGCAGAAATTAACACAACGTTGTAAATCAACTATACTTCAATTTTAAAAAGTGAGGCATTTGGCATTTTAAAAGACCTGCATTTGAATTTGTTCTATTGCTAATTGCCAGGTAATGGTGTCCACTCATTTTTACACAGACAGACTTGACTCTGTACCAGAGACGTGTACACTCACCCCCCCTAAAGCCAGGCTCTCTTGCCCACACGCAGCCTCCGTCCTGCACTGGGAGGCCCGGATCCATTGTGAGGTGCGTCACTGTAATTTACCGTAATGACAGTTACACCGCGGCTGTTTGCAAACAGTTTACTCTTTATATATAAACTAGAAAGGTTCCAGGGATCCTTGTGATAACAGCTTTCCTAATTACCTGCTTTATGTTTTCTTTATTGAGATGTAATTCACGTACCATAAAATTCACCCTTTTAAAGTACATAATTCAGTGGTTTTATATTCAGAGTTGTATAACTATCACTACAATCACTTTTAGAGGCTTTTCATCACCCCCAGAAGAAACCCCATAACTGTTGGGGTCCCTCCTCATTCCCCGACCCCAGTCCCTGGCAGCCACTAACCTACGTTCTGTCTGTGTGGATTTGCCTATTTGGGGCATTTCATAGAAACAGAGTCATATGGTATGTGGCCATTTGTGTCTGGTTTCCTTCTCTTAGCCTCATGTTTCTACGGCATCCACACTGTAGCATGTGTCAGTGCTTCACTCTTTTTTTTTTTTAACATCTTTACTGGAGTATAATTGCTTTACAATGTGTGTTAATTTCTGCTGTATAACAAAGTGAATCAGCTATACATATACATATATCCCTATATCTCCTCCCTCTTGCGTCTCCCTCCCTCCCTCCCCATCCCACTCCTCTAGGTGGTCACAAAGCACGGAGCTGATCTCCCTGTGCTATGCGGCTGCTTCCCACTAGCTGTCTATTTTACGTTTGGTAGTGTATGTATGTCCGTGCCACTCTCTCACGTCCTGCCAGCTTACCCTTCCCCACTGGCGTCCCTCCTGCTCGTGGCTGAATAGTACTCCACTGTATGCTGTTTACCTGTTCACTACTCGACGGGCACCTAAGTTTGTTTACACGGTGGGTTTGATGTGCTAAGTGTGTATTTTTGCTCACCGACATCAAGCTTCCACGTAACACCTGACCATCTTACAGACAACAACACAAGGGGGGGCCACCCTGAGGAAACCACGAGGGGCCCGACGTGGCTCCTCCACGTCCCCGATTGCCAGCTGCCCTTCCGCTGGGACATGCCCCATTAGGGACAATCCCCAGAGCCCCGTGTCCCCGAGCAGCCGTGGAAAAGCTGTGGCAACTTCACGGCCCTGCACAGAGCCTGCCTTCTCCTGTGCGCCCCTGCTTCTCCACTGGGACCCGGGGTGGGGCGGTCGCTTATAAGCATCACCAGGTTGGGGAAGGGCAGGTTCCCCGGGCTTAAAGGCCCCGATCCCCAGCCCTGCAGTCAGCCGCGTGGCCTCGGCTGCGTGTTCTCTGTCCTCTCCTGCAGCCGCCTCCATAAATCAAGGGCCGCGTTCCAAATGTGTGACGAGAACACGCACCCACTGCGCGCTCCGCGTGGCTGCAGGCACCCGGCGCAGGGCACCCGGGGCATCCTCACCGCCCCCCTCGGAGGGCTGACATCACACCCGTTTACAGAGGAGGAAAAGGAGGACCAGTAAATGAAGATGCTGGGCCGGGGCCGCGTGGCTAGCAAGTGGCCAAGGCGGAACCTAAACGTGGGTTGGCTGGCTCTGGAGTCCGCGCTCAGCCAGGAAGACCCAAACCCACGGGCCAGGGGGCCGGGGACTCCGAAACGTCAGCTTTCATTCCTTTTGCAGACATTTGCTGGGCACCCAGCTGCCAGACAACGTGCTACGGGGAGACTGTGGCTTCGGGGGAAGGGCTGCATCTGCTCCACGCCATTCCTGCCCCCCAGTCTCCCCACCTTCTCTTGTGCACAGATGAGGGGGGATGGCCCTTACCTGACCCCGATGGTGAACATGCTGAGGAGATGCTTCCCTTGCAGCCAGCCCGTGAACATGATCAGGCCTGGGAGGAGATAAAAACATACACGTATGTATGTACACACACACACACACACACGCACGCACATGTCCTCCAAAGGACGAAGGCGTTCCAAACTCATTTCCTTAAAGAGTTTCCAGTAATATAGACACAGGACGATTATGAATAACCTCAAACATGTGCCACCTCTCCCCTTTTTGTTTTTAAGAAAGAAACTCCCCTGCCTAAGAGAAAGAGGATGGTTTTACTTTTTCAGCAGAGGATCAAGCCAGCTCAAGTAAAAGAAAGAAACAGCCAACCAGTTTATTTGGGGCTGTTGTCAACATTTCTGTATTATTCCACAAGTTCCCATGGGCTCCACGCCCCCAGGACTTGCCCCAAGGTGTCTGCTGTTCTCCTGTGACGCAAAGATGGGCCGCTGTCTCTTGACTGACTTTATCCTGCGTGTTCGTGATTAAACACATTCCTTTTTCCATTTTTCTCCTTCGTCAATCGTTGACCCAACGTCTCCTAAACGCCGGGCACTGTGCTCTGCATGGGACACGCAGTCAGTGAGAGGTGGACCCTCCAGGCACGGGAGAGTCGTGAATCACTCTGGAACCCGTGAAAGTGCTGAGATGCTCTGACAATGGGGAAAAGTTCAGCGGCCGCCAGGCGTGGCCTCAGTTTCCTCACCTGTAAAGTGGGGACAATGGCCATGTCCTCCTCGAGGACTTGTTTCAGGATGTAAGATGTGACAATGCACTTGGAGTGCTTAGCACGGCTCCTGGCCCGCAGTAACACCCAGTCGTGAACTGCTGGGGCCGCGGTTACCAGACAGGTGAAAGGAAAAACGTGTGAGGTGAGAGGAGTTGCCCGTTGACACGTCCTGGGAGACATGCTCCAAAGCATCAGCTTTGTTTTGCAGGGAAAGGGGAGCCGGCGCAAGTTTTCTGCTGGGTAGTAGCGGTATGCGTGCGTGCCTGTGTGTTGGGAGTAGGGGGGTCAGAAGATCTGATTTATTAGGGGCTATTTTCATACTATGTATCTTTCTAATTAATTAATTAATTTATTTATTTTTGGCTGCATTGGGTCTTCATTGAGGTGCGGTGGCTTTCATGGCAGTGGCTTCTCTTGCTGCGGGGCAAGGGCTCTAGGCGCGCGGGCTTCGGTAGCTGTGGCTCGTGGGCTCTAGAGCGCAGGCTCAGTCGTTGTGGCACGTGGGATCCTCCCGGACCAGGGCTGGAACCCGCGTCCCCTGCATCGGCAGGCGGATTCTTAACCGCTGCGCCACCAGGGAAGCCCCTATTTTCATACTATGATTAGCAACAGGATTCAGTAGTCAAATAAAATCTTAGCTGCAAAATCCAAATGAACCCAGATGCAGAAGACTGGGGGGCAGGGAACTCTGTTCAAAAGAGCGGCAGGGTCGCACCCACCAGGACCCGCCCCCCTACCCTGGGGGCCTAGCTGCAGTAGGAGGCTGAGCTTGTTCACCGGGGGCTCACATGTCTTCCCAAATCCACGTTCAGTAACTTTGCACTGGTAGCTTGAAATGGGCGGCTGTGAGTATGGATACCATGGGAAGTGGCAAACACTGCTTCCCGCTGGAGCCCGCTGTTCCCGTGTCTCCTCCTTGGACCCTCTGAGGGTTCAAAATTCCCACTCTGCCAGAGCAGTTCTTAAAATATTTATTAAAAAGAAAAAACATCGGAATGGTATCATGGGCCTGGCCATGGACATGCTAATTTACTTTCTAATTTAACTTAAGGAATAATGGCTTATACGAGGCAATGACCTTGCAGGACCTCTGACTTGGATTTTTTTTTTTTTTTTTTTTTTTAACAAATTTCATCTTGTGGAAAGGCCTGCTAAGAGCATCTATTTGACAATGTGCCTTGAAGCACATCTACTTGGTATTTGCTCTTGGGGCCATTATTACGGCCCAGTCTCCTTCTGGCAACCCCAATGTCTAGAGCAGGTAGGTGGTGGAAAGCTTTAGTGTGCAAGCAGCTATAGATAATACGTGAATGGGTGTGGCCGTGTGCCCATAAAACAGATTTGTGAACACTGAAATTTGAATTTCATATAACTTTAATGTCATAACATATTCCTCTTCTTTCTATTTTTTTCAGTCATTTAAAAATGTAAAAAAAAATTCTTGGCTTGTGAGCCACACAAAAACAGGTGGCAAACCCGATTTGGCCTGGGAGTCATAGTTTCCATCCCCTGCTCCAGAGTGTAAAAGGGTCCTCTGGCCAGCTGGGGCCACGTGGGCATCCATTCTACCCCAGAAGCCTGATCAATGTAACCCCGAGGATGGCAGGTGAACGGCGATGCAGAGCCACTTTCCCCTCCTGCGTCCATGACAGACATCACTAATCCATCACAGTTCTCTGCCACCAAGCCTGAGCATGGCCTCCAAATCCTCTCACAAGCACAGAGCCCCCTTAGCTGTGATCAGACTTGGCAGGTTAAGATAAAACCCATTTTCCATAACTGCTCCAGGACAAAATAGGGTGGAGAGGAGGGAAGAGGACATAGAGCTACTTGAAAACAGTAAAACTACTGACTGAGCCAAGTCTGAGCACTAAATCCAAAGTTGACATTTGGAAAGGAGACTGGATACTAGAAGGTTGGGATGGTGTGGCCAGGGAGGAAAGAGTGGGCAGGTCTGTCCCCAGCATGACAGAATTGAGAGCTTTGACTTCAAACCATATCCTCTTAACACTTTGCTAAATTTACCACCTCTTACAAGTTGTGGAGGAGTGGGAGATACCTTCCATGCCTTTGAATCTACCCTTTCCTCTGTATGGAATTCCCAATCTCTTCTTTTTTTTTTCACTTGGCAAACTCCTACCCATCCTGCAAGACCCAACTTAATGTCACCTCCTCCTGGGAGCCTTCCCAACTCTCCCATGCAAAATTAACTGCTGCCTTCACATTTCGTATTTGTTCAGGTGTCTCTCTCCTATTTCCCTGGGGTCCTTCAGAGGGCAGAAGCTGTGTGTGACTCATCTTGGTGGCCCCAGAACCTATCATAGGGTCTAGCATGTCATAAGACACTCACTAAATGAATGAATGCATCTAGATGCCCAGAAGCACAACAAAACTGCAGCTAGGAGGGACAGATGTTTCTCCCAAGAACTTTCCTGGCTCTGCAGTTTAGCCAGATTCTCTAGTACTTCCTCCCATCACTGCTCATGCTATGAGCAGTGGTTGGTTGGTTTGTCCCTTTATTCACTCGTTCATTCAACCAACATTTATTGAGAATCTGCAGTGGCCCAGGCACTGGTTGATCCTGAAAGCTGGGAACGAAGGACACAGACTCAAAACCAGAGCTGGAGACAGCAGGAAGGAGCAGGTGAAGGGGCCAGGGCAGCCCCATGGGGATCTTCAGGAGTAAGACCTGAATTTAGCTCTGCAGCATCTGTGGATGCTGTTTGGTGTGTTGCCAAAGGTCAGGACGCACAAGCCCAGGCACAACCTGCTTAGTAGACTAGAAACATGGCTGGGTGCACCACCAGACTACATTTCCCAGTCTCCTCTGCAGTTAGGTAGGCCACGTGACTTCATTCCAGCCAATCGAGACTAGGCAAAATTGATGACATCACTTCCTGGTCCCTGCCTTAAAAATTTTCCCCCACACGCCTCCATATTCTCTCTTTCCCTACCTGCTGGCTACACAGAATTATGGCCCACCTCCCAGGACCTGCAGGGAGGCAGAGCAACAATACGGTTGCCTGGGCCCCTGAGTCAGTGTTTGGAGGTGAGCTATCCAGGAAAGCCATTTCACCAGGAACATGCCCATGGACTGTGGTGTGGGCAAGAAATAGACTTTGACCATGTTAGGCCATTAAAATGCGGAGGCTGCTTGTTACAGCCATTAGCTTGTTCTGATAGAGAAACCTCTTGTTACTGTCCAAGAACCTCTGATCCCAAACCCCAGTTCTCACCCAGGTGAGTAGCAGGGTATTTGAGAAACAGCTGTGGGAGCTCAGGACGGCTCCCCCCGCCATACCCCACCCCCTCGGGGACCCCGTGCAGAAACTGCTTCACCCACCAATTATGCCGAATGAGAAAAGTGTCAATTGCTTCCCCAGTTTGTCCATGCTTTTTTGTAGAGGAGTTTTAGGCGTCTGAAAGGATGAGAACAATGGGTTTGTTAGATGAGATCCCAGCAGCGTCCCCCGGCTTCTGCCTGGATTTTTTAATGTCTTAAGCTGAGTGACGATTACACAAGGACACATATATAAAAATTCATTGCTACATTTCAGATCTGTGCATGTCACCATAAGTTATATCTCGACAAAAATCCGAATAAATGTTTTAAAATAAAAATTCTGAAAAAGGGTACTCACATTAATCATATCATCCTTATTCCTAAGGAGCAGGCGGGGCTGGTGTCACCAGCTGAGAATCATCTCAAACCCCAGCTTACAAAAACCCAAAGCCCCACTGCCCTCACCTCTTCAGCCTGCATCATCTTAAACACTTCTCCGAACTGGGATCTTTCTCCTGTTCCGATCACGACGCCCTGTGTTTAGGAGAGAGGAGAGCTTGAGTTCTGAGGCTGAAAGCCTGCAGGTGACGGAGGCCAGGGCCCCCAGGCACCCGGGGCTTACCTGTCCCTTCCCGTACTGCACCAGGGTCCCCATGAAGACGATGTTGCTCAGGGTGCTGAGGTCGCCCCCGCCCGTCAGCGGGGTGTCCGTCTTACTGCTCGGCTCGGCTTCTCCCGTGAAACTGGACTCGTCCACCAGGAGGTCTGTGACCTGGGGGAGCAAAGCGAGAAGGCGTGGCACCCACCCTCCCATCTGTGAGCTGGTTTTCAAAGCCCAGAACGGTGTCTAGCACCTTAGTGTCATTGCCAACAGACAGCAAACAGGAACGTGCTGAAAGCAGGAAGCGACTATCAGAACACAGCCTCAGAGGCCTCCAGGAAACAGAAAAGCTGTGAATGTACGGCCCCTTTCAGAAAGCATAAAGGTCTCATATCCTATTTTAACATTATTTTAAATTTTAATACAGTATTTTTTAAAAACTTAGGCAATGGTTAAATTAGAACATCGCTTTCAGAGCATCCTGCCTTTCCCCTACCACTCCACATCCCACCCACCTTGGAAGGTCCCGTACAATCTGTGTAGTCTGAGCAGCACTGAGCCGGGTTATGCGGTGACAGCCTAAGGTCACGTCAAGACCCAAAACACATACTCGGGCACAGATATGCACACACACCCAGACGTTTCCAGGGTGACACTTCCAGAACACCTGCCATGCGCCAGGCCCGGCGCGGAACACTTCACAAGGCTTATCTCTTTTTTTTAAATTTATTTTTTATCTTTGGCCGCATTGGGTCTTTGTTGCTGCGCGCAGGCTTTCTCTAGTTGCAGCGAGCGGGGGCTACTCTTTGTTGCGGTGCACGGGCTTCTCATCGCGGTGGCTTCTCTTGTTGTGGAGCACGGGCTCTAGGCGCGCGGGCTTCAGTAGTTGCGGCATGCGGGCTCAGTCGTTGTGGCCCACAAGCTCAGTAGTTGTGGCGCACGGGCCCAGCCGCTCCGTGGCATGTGGGATCTTCCCGGACCAGGGCTCAAACCCGTGTCCCCTGCATTGGCAGGTGGATTCTTAATCACTGTGCCACCAGGGGAGTCCCACACAAGGCTTATCTCTCAATCCTCACAGACTCCATGAAAGATGCTATTATTTTCTCCTCTCTACATGTGGGGTAACTGAGGCATGGAGTGATTAAGAAATGTGCTCAAGTTTACACAGCTGGTTAGTGGCAGAGCAGAGGTCTGAACCAAGGCGATGGCTCCAGAAACTGCACTCTTAACCACCTTGCAAAACTGACCACAGGCCCAGTAGGTATCATTCAAGAGGTGAGTCTCGTGTGGCCAGAACTGTGCCAGGTACCACCGAGGACATGCAAGGCATCAGGGTGGGCTCTGCCCCTAAGGACCTTCTCATTTAAGCAAAAAAAGAGCGACCGAGAGAGAGAAGCCACCTTTCTGCAAACTCACAAAAGAACAGTTAGATCAGTGTTTCTCAAATAGAGGTCTGAGTGCTCTATAATTTCGAAATTTTACGACTGAATAACAGTCTTTAAAAAATAGTCACACTGCCACGGGACCCCAGTCCCCAAGGTTGACAGGGGCCACCACTTGCCTAGTAATGCCCATCTCCCCTTCCCCCTTCCTAACAGAACCCCATGGTGCTGGGAGCGATGATATGCCCCCCAGCGCACCTCCAACCCCATTTCCCAGCTTCCCTGGCAGCTCATGGTGTCTCCCCGTCTGGACAATGGCATGAATGGTCTTGGGGAAGATCTCTGAAGGTGGCTGAGCTGACAGGCCCTCTCTGCCCTTCTCACCTTTCTCTTTCTCTCCGGCCTGGGCCATCGTTTTCATGGCTGGAGCTCCAGAGGCTCTCTCACAAGCATTAAAAGGATGACCACACCCCAAGAGCGCAGAGTGGGGGACTGGGAGAAACCCAGGTCCTTCGTTCCATGGTGGAGCCGCCTTACTGTCTCTGGACACTCCACTTCCGGGCTCTCATCATGTGAGAGAGGAAAAAATCCCCGTTCAAGCCCATCTATCTACCTTAATCTGTTACCACAAACACAACTACAAACTGATCTAGAGTTTGTGTTTGTGTTTTTTATCCCCAGGTCATCAAATGAGCTCGTGGGGCAGCTCCTAACCCACAATGAAAGAAGAAATGGGAGAACTGAGTCACCCAGCACCACCAGGTGCTGACTCCACAGGCCCCAGGCAGCAGAAACTGGCACATCTCCATGGCAAGCAGAGACTTAGTTTCCAAGACACTGTCTAATGGGACATGATAATAACACGAATAAGTTGTAACTTACTTACTTTGAAGCACAAGGAATTTGTACCTAACTTGATGTTTGTTACATTTAAGTAACACTGTAATGAAAATAATAGACAACACTGGAAGGCAACCCCTCCGCTGGCTGAGTCTGAGAGGTGTAGTTAGAACAACCTGCTGTTCTCGTCGGATCTAATCTGCCGCAGAAGGTTTGGGAAACAAGAGGGTGGAGCGGCTGCTGTGGGGAGGATAAGCTGGAGAGTTTCCCGGAGGGTCTGGGATGGGCAACAGGCCTTGAAAGATGAGGAGACATCTGGTGGGAGAATCAGGCAGGTCTTTAGGGATGGAAAAGGCGGCAAGTTGGAGAACCGCTGGTGGGTGAACTTAGTAATAACAAGCTTCATCAGAGCGAAGGACATGGGGGGAGGTAAAGAAAAGACCGCTCAGTCCCCAGCAACCCACCAGCACGGAAAGGACAGAAGCCCAGCGTTCTCAGCGCTGGCACCAGTTCACCCTCTCTGGGGACAGGTTCTTGGGAGTAGACAGAGCGTGGACAGAGGTGGGCAGTGTCCCAGGTGCTGAAGCCACCGTGGGAAGGAGAGCTGGCCTGCTCTCAAGGGGCGCTGACTGGAAGAGGGGACTTAGCCCCATCAACGCAAGAGGGCACGCACGGGCAAAGAGACAGGAGGTTTGGTCCACCTGGGGACCCGTGCGGGGACCAGCGTGACTGGAGTGAGGACGTGTGGAAGGCGTGGCTGGAACCCCACTGTGCCTGGCATTGGTTAAGAAATTTGCATATTACCGTGTAAGGAATGAGGAGCCATGAAAAGTCTGGAGCAGAGAAGGATGGACATGGGGGAGATATAAAAAAACGATGTTAGACGTTGGAAGAGGTAGGCCAGTTGCATTGGGAGGGGAAGCATACGGTCCAAGGAATAAAGGCCAAGTGAAGCACAGTAGGGCTCTCAACGAGGGCACGGGAGTGGGCATGGACAGAAGAGCCAGACAAGTGGAACTAAGGAGACAGCTTTGTTGTTTTTTTTTTTTTTTTTTTTTTTTTTGCTGTACGCGGGCCTCTCACTGTTGTGGCCCGTACCTCCATGGAGCACAGGCTCCGCGGCCATGGCTCACGGGCCCAGCCGCTCCACGGCACGTGGGATCGTCCCGGACCGGGGCACGAACCCGTGTCCCCGGCATCGGCAGGCGGACTCTCAACCGCTGCGCCACCAGGGAAGCCCTGTTCTGTTTTTAATTCCAGTGTTTACACTTGTACAAGACTATCTGAATGCTAACTGCATGGCCAAGAGACCCCCGTACCTCCATTCTGGTTTCCCAGTGGAGGGCTAGAGACTTCTTAAAGTTTTTTTTTTTTTTAAATCATATTTGCATATCTGTGATTTGGGAAGCTTTAGTTTTTCCATTTATAAAATGGATGAGTGAGGAGTTAGAACATCATTTTCCCACTTGTGTCTTGGGGAACCCTCTTTCACAGGGAGTTAATTGGTGCGCTATGGAGAAAGGGTGCCATGGTGAAAAACATTTTGGGAAACGTGGAGTTAAAGCCAGTGAACTGGTTCTCCTTAGTGCAGGACTTTTCAGGGCCTTTACTATGCAAATAGGTGCTGAGACTCTCCAAGTTGGGGAGGTAGTATGTGGATCACCTTGTGGGGTAAGTTTTGGGAGACACTGGGCTGAGACTTCTTAAAGTTTTTTTTTTTTTTTAAATCATATTTGCATATCTGTGATTTGGGAAGCTTTAGTTTTTCCATTTATAAAATGGATGAGTGAGGAGTTAGAACATCATTTTCCCACTTGTGTCTTGGGGAACCCTCTTTCACAGGGAGTTAATTGGTGCGCTATGGAGAAAGGGTGCCATGGTGAAAAACATTTTGGGAAACGTGGAGTTAAAGCCAGTGAACTGGTTCTCCTTAGTGCAGGACTTTTCAGGGCCTTTACTATGCAAATAGGTGCTGAGACTCTCCAAGTTGGGGAGGTAGTATGTGGATCACCTTGTGGGGTAAGTTTTGGGAGACACTGGGCTGGAAGGTCGCCAAGTCTCTTCTAGATCCAACCCTAACCCCTCCAAACACACAGAGAAACACATAAGCAGAACTCATTTTGGCCATTGGTTTTTGCTGGTTAAAGAAAGACCTATTAGAATATAACCTGCTCGCCCAGTTCTCAACTGGTCAAGTCAACAAGACTTTAGTGGATGCCTATTATATACCCAAAGAATTTTAAGTCAGACTCTATTCCAAGAAATTTGGAAATCAAGTTCTTGAAACAAACAGAGGGTGATTAAGTGCTAAATAGGATGGTGCTAAGTTAGAGTACAAGAGAAATTCAGAGAATACTGCTGTTGATGGTACGCTAATGCTAATAAACATTTGCTGAGTGCTTTTATTTTCTCAAGAAACATTCACAATTATCCCATGGAAAAGATGCTGCTCTGATCTCCACTTTAAGATGAGGAAACTGAGGCTCTGAGAGCTTAAGAAACTTGCCCAAGGTCCCAAAGGCTAGGTTGTGTCAGAGATGAATGCGAGTGCATTTTCTTAGCTCAGGCTTCCGTCCTCTCGGCAGAGTTTGGGATGGGGCAGTGGGGCAGGCCAGGCTGGGAAGAGTCAGAGGGCGGAGTTTAGTCTTGATCCATGTGGCGTGGGGGCCACTGCAGCTTCCAGGGCAGTAGGATGCCCATGAACACAGAGCCTGGGGAGAGGACCCTATGAGGGGATGCTGGATGGATAAGATGGGGGGAGGTTCCAGCTGGAGTGACAGCAGCGGTTGCCCAACCATGAGGAACTTTCACAGAAAGAACCCCATTAATTGGCAACACATTAAAACGCGAGGAAACAGACCTCAGCCAGCTGATCAAGGCCAACATCAGCAGTGAAGGGTCATGGTGACAGCATGCACCCTTGATGGGATGTGAAGAGAAGGCCCCTGTATCTCTAGGGTCTTCTTCCCCCAAACCCAAGTCTAGGCATGAAAAAAGTCTAATCAGACAAGTCCCGATTGAGGCACATTCTACAAAAATACCTGACCAGCCCTCCTCAAAACTGTCAAGGTCATCAAAAACAAGGCAAGTCTGAGCAACTGTCACAGCCCAGAGGAGCCTAAAGAGACATGATGATTAAATGTAACACGGGACCCTGGAACAACAACAAAAGGGCACTGGGGAAAAACTAAGGCAATCTGGTAAAAGTATGGATCTTAGTTAATAATAACGTGCCTCGATTGGTTCATTACTTGTAACAAAGGTACCCTACTAATTTATGATGTTGACATTAGAGGAAAGGGTGTGGGGTCTATGGGAATCCTGTCCACTATCTTCTCCATTTTTCTGTAAATCTAAAATGGCTCTAAAAAATAAAGTCTGTTTTTCTTAAAAAGAGGAAAGGAAGAGAGAGATGAGACAAAGGTGCCTCTCTGAAGGCAGACGGCCAGAGAAGCAGGAAGAATGGGGCGCGGGGCTGGGAAGGGAAGGGGACGCAGGTGCGGAGGTGGGTGGGGGTTTGGATGTATTGGAATGGAGGTGGGCAATCTGTCCATCTATCTCCTACGAGGGGCCAGGCATTCTGCTGGGCCCTGGGAATCCAGCAGGGCTGAGACAGACAAACTCCCTGCCTTTGTGGAGGGACTGGCAATAAACATGAAAGCAAACAGACATTGGAAAGAGCAGCAGGTACCCAGGGTGGGGGAGCGGGGTGATGCCTCAGGAGAGGGGTCAGGGGAGCCCAGTGAGAAGGGGACAGTGAGTTGAGACCTCAGGAATGAGAAGGGCTAAGTCATGCTGGTGGAAAGTGGGTTCTGGCGGCAGAAATGGCCCTCCTGAGTGAAGACGCACTGCAGGCAGTTGAAAGCATCAATGCGCCTGGCTTCTAAGTCAACGCTGGGCATACAGCTTGGGCCTCCTCTGCCTAGAACAGCTGATTCATGTCCATTCCAGGACGGCTCAAAAGCCACTGCCTCCAGGAAGCCCTCCGTGACTGCGTCGGGCCAGGCAAGTCTGTCCTGTTTGGGAAACCCAGAGTTCCCGGTGCTTCTCCCTCAAGCCCCTGCAGCAATCATTACCTGTCATGAGTAAATGTGGTTTGTCTGTCACTCTGGGCAATAAACCCATGAGCACAGAGATCTCGTCTGTTTTCTCCGCTGCCTCCTCAGCACCCAGCACAGTTCCTGGCACATAGTAGGTGCTCAAGAAATATGTGTTAACTGAATGAGTGATGAGGGTACGGGGAGGGGTGCCCTGAGGCGGGGAGGGAGGGCAGAGAGGCTTAGAGGAGGGCTTTGAGTGTGCTGGGCTGAATAATAGACCCCGACCATCCGATCCCCCAAAGACACCCAAGTCCTAATCCTTGGAACGTGTGAAAGTGTTACCTTAATGGCAAAAGAGCCATGGCAGATGTGACTGAATTAATGACCTTGCGATGCGGAGATTACCCTGGATGGTTCTGACAGGGCCTAAACGTCATCACAAGGGTCCTTGTCAGAAGAGGATCAGAGAAGTGTCTGAGAGAAGGAAATACAAAGACAGAAGCAGCAGTTGGAGCAATTTGAGGCCACAAGCCCAGGAATGCGGGCGGCCTCTGGAGGCTGAAAAAATGCAAGGGAACCAATTAATAGCTTAATTGGTTAATTGGAACCAATAAAGAGCTTAATAGCAGATAAGAATATTCCACTGTGAGTAAACAAAGCTACTGATTGTTCAGTGGAGTTGCAAAAGGACAAAAAAGGAAATCTGTAGAGTGTTGGCGGCTGGCAGCCTTGAAAAAAGTCCTCGTGGTGGCAACGACCAGGCACAATTTAATTTGACAGAAGCGGGGCGGGAAGAAAACCAGCTGAAGTAGGAAAGGAGTCATTGGGGTTTAAAAAATTGTTTCAAAGAACTGCTGTAGAGCCTGGTACTGATCAACAGTAAAATCAATTGCGGATATTTGTGACTTTGTCCCCCTGTCAGGTGCTGCACAGGCAGGCAGCAGGTCTTAGCGTTTCAGCTTCAGGAGAACCCCACGAGGTGGGAATAAACATTAACCGCTTTGATAGATGAGGAAACTGAGGCAAAGAGTGGGTAAGCAACTTGCTCCAGGTCACACAGCTTATGAATGACAGGATCTGGCTAATGCCCAGTCCCAGGGCACTAACCACTCGGCCACACTGCCTCTGTGCAGAGCCTGTAGTATATGCGTATCCTCCCTATTGGCATGTGGACTCCCCACCCCGTACCTGGGGACTCCCTCACATTGTGGGGCAGAGCCCACCCCTAGGGGAGGCATGGACAATGTCACGTTCGCTTCCCCAGCCTTCCCGCACGTGGGGCTTGGCCACTGGACAATGGTTCCTCTAATGGGACCCACCTGCCCTGGACTTGGAGTCGAGGCCGGATGCTGGCGGGGGGAGAAGCGGACGGACGGGGAGGAATCCTCTCTGGTGTGGGGCACCTCCTGCTCACCCTGCCCCACCCTGCTCACCCTTGTCCCTGCCCTGCCTGGAGATCTGAAAGCCAGGGGCAGAGGGGCTTGAAAGCCTGGGTGCCCTCTGGCCTCTGCCTCTACTTCAAAGACTGGCTCAGGAGGCTGTAAACACAGCTCCCAGCCTCTTTGCCTCTCTCCATCCCCCCACTCCAGGCCACCCTTCAAACAGCCTGCTATCGATCCTAAGAACATGTCCTCCTTAAATAAATAAATCAGGCTGATAACGTGGGCTTAACCCTTTATCACTAAAAGCTTTGAACAATTCTTAAGTATTCCAGGGATCCTAAGATTTAACCTTTTCTCGAGAATCAAATTTATCTCGGAGAGACTCAGGAAATGGTCTGTGAAGCTGTGACACCCTGAGACCCACAAAGGTTGGGGACAGAGCTTGCCCCACACCCCATGTCCCCAGCTGCACTCTTGTAAAAGCTTGTGCTACTGTTTATGGCTGTACTGGTTGCTGCCATCCTCGTGATTAAGCAGTCAGACGGCGTTTCTCCCTGACATCAGTGTGGCCGTTTCTAGAAGCAACTTTTCCCTCATTCCTCAGCCCCACCCTGGTTTAATTTGCCACTGCACTTTGCTATAAACTAGAAAAATCACATAACCACAATGTGTTAGGCTTATGCTTAAATGAGAATAAATAATTTGTGAAATGCCATTGGAGGAGCTTTATGCTTAAAATTAGCTTGCTTGCTAACTTCCTGTTTGTGTGCACACATGCCTGTGTCTGTGCACACGTGTGCACGAGACAGAGGGAACGCCTGCCTCTGAGAAGCTAAGTGCCTGCATGGCCCCTGGACCAGGGTCTGGGGCCCCTCACCTCTGTGAGACGGATGTCTGCAGGGATCCGGTCTCCGATAGAGAGAGACACGATGTCTCCAGGCACCAGGTCTCGAGCAAGAAGATGCTGGAGCTTTCCTTCTCTTATGCTGTGTTTGAAATGGGAAAAAGCAAAAGCACCCATGTTGACATCTCATTTTTAGGCACTTTGATCAACTTGAGCAAAGATGACAGAAACACACTCTCTCTTTCCCTTATGGACAAACCCTTGTGCCTTTACGGTTTTATTACTTTTAAAATTCACCTATCCTAAAAGACTTTTGGGAAAGTGTATGGCTACTAGGAGACCCTGAGCCTCATTTGAAAAGTGGGGTGACTACTGTTCACTCTGCCTGGAAACAAGGCTGGGCCACACGACCTCCAGAAGCTTCTGCTGATCTAGGGAAGCGATTCCTTAATGAAGCTGGCAGCTAGCGGCACCTCTGTCCTCAGAGGACACAGCACTCTGGTGTGCAGAGCCCGGCTCGGGACCTCAGGGATGGCAGAGGCTTGTCAAAGCTGGGAGGAGCATCTTAAGCGCTCGAGAAGCTGGGGACACCCCCTCCCACAGGGCCTGGACCGTTCCTCACGGCCATCTGCCGTCTGCCGTTAGACACAGACGTGCTTCTGTGCACGGGCTCCCACTGCAATCCCACCACACACTGCCCCTCGCCCGACATGGCAGGAGCCTCCCAGAAGGACCTGTACACCACCCCCACCCCGACCTCCTTCAATTCATCCTGTACGTGGCAACCAGAGAGCTCTTAAAGCACAAAATCGGATCACAACTTCCTCCTACTCCAACCCTCTCCAGTGACCTTGGAGTCAAACCCAGAGGCCCTGCCTCCCTTCACCCCGCCCTCCCCCGCCCCCGAACGCACCCAACTCCGTCTACTCTCAAGGTCTTTGCGGACCTTGAACGCTGGAGCAAACATTCCCCTCTTCCCTGTTAACAGAACTCAATCTTATTCAGGTACTGCCCTTCTCCCCACAACCCAGTGCTCTAGCGGGTGGGTCCTGAGTGGCTGAGACCATCAGGGTGATGCCAGCGCCTGCCATGACCGGCATAGGGACAGGCATGATCTACAACACTGGCCTAAGAGACAGGAGTGGATATTTGCTGGGGGCTTGAGAGAAAGTTTTTTTCGCTCTGTACACACACACACACACACACACACACACACAGATGGCCTCTTCTTCTGTTGGACCTTTTTATACCTGGCTGTGATGCCTGGAGCTGTGGCAGCCATTTTGGGATCATGAGGGAAGCTGGCCCAAGAACAAAGTTAACAAGCTGAGGATGGCAGAGTAAAGAAATAAAAGGCACCAGGTACTTGGTGCCATCTTGAATTAACTAACCCCACTATCCCCCCCACCTCAGATCCCTTACCATAAGTCAACACAATTTCCTTGTGGTTTGCACAGCTGAATTTCCTGGGTTTTGTATCCAAGAGCACCTATCAGATATACATCTGCTCTTCCCTCAGCTCTTCCCATGGCTGGCTTCAGCTGTTTCTGAGACCTCAACCTAATGGTCAGCTCCTCCTTAAATGTCAGATCAGGGTGGCCTGCCAGCCAGCTATTTAAGGTCGTTCCCACACCTCCCCTGGTCACTACCACATCTCTGTGAGGTTCTCTTTCTTTTAATTTTTGTGTGGCTTTGGGTTTCAGGGGGTCTTTTCGGCTTTAATGCACCTGCCACATTCCAAAATCATCTCCTCCTTGACTTCATCATCTGCCTCCTGTTAGAAATGTGAGCGCCCCGAAGGCCAGGGCCTTCCCATTGCTTCGCCTGGGACAATATCTCCCTGCACACAGTAGGTGCTTAGTAAGTATTTAGTGAATGCATAAAGGATGGAGGTAATGCAGGAAGGGTCTGCAGGGCAGATGCTCTTCCCGATTTGTGACATGGGTCTCAGGGACTTGGGGAGTGAGGCTGTGTCCCTTCAGTGCTCTTTCAACTCTACCAGCCTGTCTGCCTCCGCTGCTCTTGAAAATAAAAATATCTTTCAGAAGTGACTTCCAGGGACATCAATAATGCATACTATTCACCCAAAAGGCCAAGACTTGATATTTAAACTTAAGATCAGCTCATCAAGCCATTTAAATCATAGATGCTTCCGTCTGATTATAGGATTATGTCACACATCACATGTCTGGATTTCTGACAGCCTTGTTCATCCAATCATTAGGCCCCAGACGTTTTTACTGCCCCCCGATGAACCTTCTAGAATTGACTCATCCTCTCTCATGCTTTCACATCGTGCTCTTTTGGTCTCTATTTTGTTACTCATTATTCTCTGCCTGTTCTCTCTCTCTTACACACACACACACACACACACACACACAGACACACACACACACACACACATGCCCACACACACATGCACAGACACACTCTTTGCTGGCTGTTTCCATGAGAGGTGGAACTCTGTCTCACTAGATCTTTCTATCCCCCAGCCCTATGCTCCATTTTGCCAAATACACGTTAAGGTTCTTTCCCTCAAATTATCCTTCAGGTAATAGAGAGTTACTGTATGTTTAAATCCAAAGTGCCTCAGATCACGAGATACTTTCAGGTACTTTCTTCTGAGCAACAACGTCTATTTGGGAAACACAGGTGACTTTAAAACAACCTCAACTGACGCTAGCAGGGGTAAGGGAGAAGAACTGGGCCTTTTCCGAAAGAGTTTCATTTTTACAGGGAAAATAACATAGGGATTACTGATACACTAAAAAATTAAATGGACAAAAAAAATCAAGCCTACAACATTCTCCCGGGGCTTCCGTGGTGGCGCAGTGGTTAAGAACCTGCCTGCCAATGCAGGGGACACGGGTTCGAGCCCTGGTCTGGCAAGATCCCACATGCCGCGGAGCAACTAAGCCTGTGTGCCACAACTACTGAGAACGCTCTCTAGAGCCCACAAGTCACAACTACTGGGCCCGCGCGCCTAGAGCCTGTGCTCTGCAACAAAAGAAGCCACTGCAGTGAGAAGCCCGCGCACCGCAATGAAGAGCAGCCCCTGCTCGCTGCAACTAGAGAAAGCCCACGTGCAGCAACGAAGACCCAACGCGGCCAAAAATAAATAAATTAAATAAATAAATTAAAAAACAAAAACAAACCTTCTCCCTTCTGCCTCTGCGGCTCCCTTTACCCATGGCGGCAGCCCCTGCAAATCCTCTACGCTGAGCTGTCCGAGACTGCAACCACTAGCCTGTGAGGCTATTTGAATTCAAGTTAAATAAAACGAAGACTTCAGTTCCTCGGGTGAAGTCCTCAATAGTCATATGGGACTAGTGATGCCGTCCCAGGCAGCACACATGATAGAACATTCCAGAAAGTCTTATGGCACAGCACTGCACTAAACAGACAGGCCCAGGGGGAATGGGGAGACATTTTTGTCTTTCTTTTTTCCTTTTAAAATGTCTTTGGGGAGGGCTGTGTGATAATCAAATGGCAAAGCAGGAATGTCCGGGCAAGAAAGAGCCTGGCGGGCAGCTGAGCAAATGGCCGGAGTTCATTACTGAGTTGTCCACCCCCTTCAGCCAGAGCTCTGATGCCTCAGCTTGTTCAAGCCCCGCCTCCCAGTCTCTTCCGAGCCCCCCTTTGAGAATCCAGTGAAAATTCCGAATGCCTCCCTAGGAAAAACGCACACATTTTTGTACACTTTATCACAGGTTTTGTGGGCCACCCTCTCCCCAAAGCCATTCCCATCACCCGTGGCCCCCAGGCTGGGCACCCTGATTAGACACCAGTGACAGAGCGGAGGCCCAGAGACGTTGAATGACACACCCAAGGACATGTGGCAGTCGGCTGGCAGGGCAGAGACCAGGTTTCCTAACCCCCAGTAAGACATGCTTCTCCCGTATCACATTACAAAGGATATAAATATTGCCAAACTTTTGTCAAACTCACCAGCCCACTGGCTCCTCTGATGAACCAAAAAGTCCCGGGGGGGGGTCTCTGACTTACCAGTTACATTCGGGAGGCACCAGCTTCGTCAGCTCTTCCAGAGATTTCTCCGACCTGTACTCCTGGCAGGAAGCACGTGAAACGTGGTGTTTAAGAGGGAGGCCTCCACAGAGCTCCCATCAGCCCAGGTGACCCCGCCCAGGACCTCAGGACACACATTACACACCTGGATGAAGGCGACGGTGACCACAATCAGCACGGCCTAGGGGGCAAACGGGAGGGGAAGTTAACACCCAGCTGCCCAACAAGCAGGTGAACGAGCCCAGGGGAGGCAAGGAGAGGGCATCGTCTTGCAAAATATTATTTCCTTTCTTCTTGCAAAATAAGAGCACTGTGCAGAAATTTAGAAAACAGACGAGCCAGAAAAGCACCTCCAATTCTGCCACCTAGGGGCTCACATCTGGGGGTTATCCTTCTAGATTTTTCAGCATAGATACACTTACAACACAGGATCACCTAGTACGGAGATAATCGTTTACATCTCAACAGCAGCTAATAAACATCAGTCCACATCAGAAGATGCAGACCTAGCCTCAGGCTTTCGAACAGAAGCATCGAATTCCACTGCACGGAAGGAGTCTGTTTTTTGTATTTTAAAAGACGGCACTTGACAGATAGAAGGAAGCAGGAACGAAAGTCATCAAAGTGTGTTCAGAGCCCCATTTAAAAGGTCACATACTGTATGAGTCCATTTATAGGAGCTACCCAGAATAGGTAAATCGTGGGGACAGAAAGCGATGGTGGTTTCAAGGGGCTGGTGGGTGGTGGGGGAAGGAGAGCGTCTGTGTAATGGGTACGGGGTCTCATTTAGGGTGAGGAAAACATTTTGGAACTAGACAGAGGTGGTGGTGGCACAACATTGTGAATGTAGTAACTGTCCCTGAATTATTCACTTTAAAACGGCTACTTTTTTAAATTAAAAGAAACATTTTTTTTTAAAGGTGCCCAACGGTTCTCTCTGTGTAATGACTACGAACAATGATTCTTGTTTTGTTTTTGTTTTTTTGGACGCACCACACGGCATGTGGGATCTTAGTTCCCTGACCAGGGATCGAACCCACGTCCCCTGCAGTGGTGGCGCAGAGTCTTAACCAGCGGACCGCCGGAGAAGTCCCGGAGCAGTTATTCTCTGTACTGCGTGCACAGCCAGAATCCAGCAATTCCACCCAGGGGTCACAGGGGAGGAGTTCATTACAACATTGTTCCCGACGGCACAGAACTGCCGGAGAAGTCCCCGAGCAGTTATTCTCTGTACTGCGTGCACAGCCAGAATCCAGCAAATTCCACCCAGGGGTCACAGGGGAGGAGTTCATTACAACATTGTTCCCGACGGTAAAGAACTAGAAGCCACCAGCGTAACCACCAAGAGAGCGACGGCCCAGGAGCCAGGACGCCCTACTTGGGGGTAGAGAAGGATGTGGATTTCCTGTCCTTTCTTTCTGTTGTGTTTTCTTTTTCTAAAAAAATCTACAGCCAAACTCTTTCTTCCTTGCATAACAAAGACAAGCACAGACTCAGCAAGCCCCTTGGCAGCCGGTCTGGGATCGGGGCACCGCCCGCCACGGGGTGCACTCACCATGGCGATGCTGACGGCATCCTCGTACTTCTTCGTGAGGACGCTCACCAAGGCAGAGGCCAGAAGCAGCACGATCAGGGGGTTCTTAAACTAAAAAAGGAACACAGGGCCAGGGGGATCTTTTCTAGGCTCACAGAGATCAGAGATCGGGCTTTCTCCCGCGTAGCAGCGTCAGCTCTTCACTCACAGTCCGCTTCCAGGCCAACCCTACGGTGATCCGAGGGCTGGGAGAGGAGGACCACCGCCACCCGACGGTTCTCCACCCGAAGACCCACCACTGCAGTTTCACCGACATCGGCTTCCTGGGGTCATCCTGACACTGTCCCTGTCAAGATGCCAGCCCTGGCCCTGCCTTTGAGTTCTTGGTCTTGCTTTGCCACATCTCCACGATGCTCCAGGTCAGAATCTTCCCCTCTCGTGGGATGCCAGCCCTGGTCCAGCATGGCCAAGGGGTCCCCTCTCACCACACCAGTCCTGCAATCCTGTGCGTCCCAATCACAACAACCCACTCTTGTAACTGCCTCTGAGAGCTCCAGTGATGTCCCTCCTGAGAAAAGGTGTTCCAGAAACTTCCCAAAGGATTTTTACTTTATTATTTTATGTACAGTGGTCTTCTCTTATCGGTGGTTTTGCTTTCCACAGTCTCAGTGACCTGCGGTCAACTGTGGTCCAAAGATATTAAATGGAAAATTCCAGAAATAAATAATTCATAAGTTTAAAATTCTGTGCCATTCTGCGTAGCATAATGAAGTCTGTGCTATCCCATTCCATCCTGCCTGGGATTCCCAACCAAACGCATCCTCTGCTCCTGGCATCCAACCACCGACACCCTCGTGGCTCAATGATCCAGGATGACATGAAGCAGATAAGCCTCCTTCTATGTCACAATCCCTGCGTCACTCCATCACTTCATGTAGGCATTGTACTGTCTCACATCATCACAAGAAAAAGAAAGGTGAGTACAGTACAATGAGACGTTTTGAGAGAGAGAGAGAGATTAATTCACATGGCTTTGATTACAGTATATTGTTATAATGGTTCTATTTTGTTATTACTGCTGTTAATCTCTTACTGTGCCTAATTTATTAATTAAACTGTATCATAGATATGTATGTACAGGAAAAAACATAGTATATATAGGGTTTGGTACTATCAACTGTTTCAGGCATCCTTTGGGGTCTTGGCATGTACCCTCCACAGGTAAGGGGAGACTACTGTATCTGTCTCATTTCACACATACATTTCAATTGTTACAGACAAGTGAAAGGAAGCATAAACACAAACATATAAAAACAGGATTGGAAAGAGTAGACCAAAGATCAGGATCAGGGTGGGAGTCAAAATATCAATAAGCAAATCATGGTTGTTTAAATTGGGGCTGTACCTTTGGCTGTGAGCTTCCCAGCAGCAAAGGCAAAAAGGGAAATGTGATCAGATGTGTGATTCGTACTGCTGATGGAAAGAAGCACATCAGCATCATGCCAGTGTGGTACATGAAGGGATTTAATGCCTCTCACCCCAGAACTGCTGTGCTTTAACTCCTCTGAATGAGGGACAGGGCAATTTGCGGTCAGCTCACGGGCCATCCGGTGTTAGCCACCACATCTATTGTGAATCCTCAAGACTGAGCAACTCGAATGTATTTCACCTTCTTAGCTGCAATTTTTCTGTGACTGTGTCAAATTATTTGTCTCCATTCTCTGCTAGAATGTAATCTTCCTAAGCACACAGGCCATACCCATCCTGGGGTCCCCAATCCTTCCAGGACCCAGAAGGGGGTCTGAGCACATGGGGAGGCAGGCAAGAGCTCAGGAATCTGCTAGAATCCCAGCTCTGTCTCCACCGTGACCTCACTGACAGACCTCGAGCAAGCCTCTGACTTCTCCCGCCTCTCTCTCTCTCGGCTGATGGGAGGAAAAGGGCATAAGGAGGGTAGAGTGACCTGCCCAGTGGGTGGCATACAGTAGGTGCTCAGTACAGGGGAGCCAGAAGGACCAAGACTGATTACAAAAGGCACTGGAGAAACACTACTCAAAGGGAGGAATCGTGGCTGCCTGAGCTCCAGAAAAAGGTCCCTCTTATCAGGGCTCTTGATCCAATAGCTGGCCCTCAGGGAAGCTTTCCCATGGATCCTCGCCAGGGCTGGGCTGGGCTGGGGTAGTGGGGGGGGTCATCACACCTTCAGAGAGAAGCACACCTCAAAGCCAGCTTGCCTGGGGGCCCCCGTCTGAGACACACTGGTGGGAGTCATCCCCGGGAGACCCGCGAAAGAGCTTCCCACAAACACTTGAAACCTGCATCAAAGTTTCTGCGATGGACCTTATTCAGTTAGCTACAGGCTTCTTCCCAAGGGTGATGTCTCCAACATGTAAATAAACTATCCATCCATTTTACGGATCTCATAAGCCATTCCATGGGCCTGAGTCCACAGATTAGGAAAAGGGATTAGATGTAAAGGGCACGCCATTGAAAAGCAAAGGGTGGGCTTTGTTTAGACCCCAATCTAACAAATCATCTGTGAAGAGGTGCCTTTGAGGCATGTGGGGAAAACCAGCTCTGGACCAGGCACTGGATGATGTGAGTGAAGTGCTCATGGTCTCAGTGGGATAACAGTAGTGTTGTTATGGTATAAAAGAAAACAACAAAAAAAGACAGTCTTCCCTGGCGGTCCAATGGTTGGGACTCTGCGCTTCCACTGCAGGGGGCATGGGTTCGATCCCTGGTGGGGGAGCTAGGATCCTGCATGCTGCGCAGGGAGGCCAAAAATAAATAAATAAATAAGAGAGAGAGAGAGGGAGGGAGGGAGGGAGGGAGGGAGGGAAAGAACAATGTCCTCCAGGGCAGAGATACACACCAAAGTACAGATGGTAAAATGATTCAGTATCTAGAATTTGCTTTAAAATGCTGCAGCGAAAAAAGGGGGATAAAAAAATGCGGCAAAACGGGTTGACAATTAGTAAAGCTAGATGGTGGATACATGGGGTTTATTATCTTATTCTCCCTCCTAATGTATATTTTTGAAATTTTCCCTAATAAAAGGCTTTGGTCAGAGAAGTTCCAGTTTTGGTCCTGAGAGCACCTGGAAGCACTGGAGATGGGGTGAGGGGACTGGGGGCGGTTTGCAGAGGGAAGTGGCTGCTGAGAGTCCTTGCACTAGACTCCGAGCTGCCCAGCAGAGCTCACAGCCATGGCCAGACACCACCACCCTGGAGAGGGACACACCCTTTCCTTGGAAGTCCAGGGAGGATGAAGGGCCAGATAAAAGGGCAAGCCAGCTAAGAGTACATTAGTGTCCCGGGGATGCGGTGATAAATGACAACTTGGGGGGCTTAAAACAAAAGACTTATTGTGTCACAGTTCTGGAGGCCGAAGTCCAGAATCAAGGTGTGGGCAGGGCCGAGCTCTCTCTGGAGGCCCGAGGGCGTCCTGGGGGGACCATTTCCTGACTCTTCCAGCTCCTGCTATCGCGGGCAGTCCTCGGCTTGTAGACACATCCCTCCACCTCTGCTGTCACAGGGCCTTCTCTCCTCTGTGTGTGTCTGAGTCTCTTCTAAGGACAACAGTCACTGGGTAGGGGCCCACCCTTACCCAGTAAGACCTCATCCCTACCCACCCTTACCCAGTAAGACCTCATCCTCACTAATCACATCTGCAAAGACCTTATCTCCAAATAAGGCCACATTCTGAGGTTCCAGGTGGATGTGAATTTTGAGGGGACGCTATTCAGCCTTGCACAGGGAAGGAGAACGCCTCAGTTCAGTGGAGTTCAGAATAAGATTTCATTTCAGCCCCGAGCCCATCACAGACTTCCCACCCGGTTGGACAGAAGTGAGCGGGGAGGGCGCACCAACACGCCCTGAACACCCGTCATGCACCTGCATTCTCCAGGCCACCTTCTGAGGCCGGGTTACCCCACATGTACCAGGCCTCTCCTCAGGGCCTTTGCACGTCCCCCTCCTGCAGCATCCTTCATCCAGACCCTACCACGGCTCCTCTCCTCACTTCACTGGGTCTCTGCTCAGACATCGCCCCCTCCAGACACCAGTCAGAGGCCTCTGCTGACCACCCAGTTCCCCTCACTCCTGTCCTGACTCATCTCCTCAGGCCACGCCCACTGGCTGCTGTATCACGCACAGCATGGAGTGTCTGTTTCCCTGAAACCAGAAACTTGGTTTAGGCCACTGCTCTACGCACAGTGCCTGGAGCAGGCCAGGAGCACGAAAGGCGTTTATCTAGAATGAATGAATGAACGGCCAACGCCCATTGTTAGCTGGGGGCATCGGAGGCTTGGTGGGGTTGGAACTCCTGCCCCCGGTCACCCAGCAGAGCGGGTATCAGCACTGGGTCTGTACTGCCCCAGCTGCGTGTCCTCCTGGCCAGGTTGCTTCTGCGACACTGCCTGGATCTCTGCCCTCACCTCTCCCGGCCCGGGCTGGCAGCTCCCTCCCTCCCTGCAGGCTGTACCCAGTGGAGACTCAGAGAGCAGGGGGCCTGTTTCTGCACAAGGGAGCCCTCCAGCTGTGGGCTCACGGCTAGCTCATGGGTCCACAGTCCTGGCCAGGACGCTCTGAGAGCTGGGACCAGGTGCTGGCCTCACCCTGAACTCTAATTCCAAGCCCATAATCTCACCCCCTCCCCCTGAGGCTGGACCTGAGCAACCCTCCAGGCCGACACTGATACCACCAGCCTCCCTCCCTCCCTCCCCTCCTGGAGACCATCCCAAGCACCTGCCCTCTCCCACCCAAAACAGGTGAGTCACCGTGAGACACAGCACACAAGTGTCAGACCCAATGGGAAGATCTCACCACGTGCCACTAGTGCTGCCCTGGCCACAGATAATCAGACTCTTCTGGCTCTTGGGGCCCCTTCTAAGCCCACAAGTAAAGGGGGACAGGCAGAAAGCAGTCTGTTGAAACCTTACTGCGCGGTGAAATGGTGGCACACCGGAGACGTCCATTACAATAAACAGTAACAACCGAAACAACCAGCATTTCCTGAGCACCTCCTCCATGCCACGTCCTGTGCTCAGTGCTTTACCTGCATCATTTCGTAGGCTCCTCCCAACCCCAGGACACAGGTACTGTTAAGTAGTCCTGCTTGATAAATGACCAACCTGAGGCTCTGAAAGAAGATGAATTGCCAAGGATTTAATTAGATCAGGCAACTCCAAAACCTGTGCTCTTAACAGCTACGCTCAAATCAAACCAGGGCTAACTGGCAGACACTGGGACTTGGGGCAAGCTTTATTAGGCACTTAATACGGGCTAAGCTTCTTCTTTTGTAAAACTCAGAACAGGAGGTACTTATTAGGCCTATTTTCTAGATGGGGACAATTGAGGCTCAAGGAGGATCAACTGTCACAAGGCTGAAGCGGGATCTGAACCCGGCTGACCTAATCGACCTTTGCTTCATGGCCCCAGGGCAGGGATCTTGGGTCACGCTAAGGCAGAATTCCAAATGGTGAGTCTCCTGAGACAGAGAAGCAGGGCTGCCTCGTGAAGTGGTGAGTTCCCTGTCACTGCAGGTGACAGATAGGAGAATCACAGCATCTGGCACATAGCAGATGCTCAATGAACATAAAGAATTACTAAGTGAGAGCACATGGGCTTCCTGCGCCCATCAAGGGCAGGAAAACATGGCCATCGGGGGCTGCCTTCCAATCCCGCAAGGATTCCCCGAGATGGATTCCTGAACTGATGAGGTTAAGAAGAATAAGCACGTTTCCTGCTCTAAGAAACTGAAGAGATTTCATTCCTGGAAAGGTCCTGGCTGGAGGAGAGCCCTTGGTGTGAAGCAGAGGCCAGCTGAGCAGGTCCTAGTGGAAGGGGCAACCAGGGCAGAACTGACCAAGGCCCCACTCCAGAAGGGAGAATGTCCCTCACGGCCTGCGTGTCTGCCCCCTTCCCTGAACGTCACCTTCCAGGAGCCTCTGCTGCCTCTTCCCAACACTGGGATTCCAGGAAGTTTCTGGGTTGGCCAGAACCACCTGCATACCTAGAAGCCTATTTTGGTGCCAAAATGCGTCAATGAATGACATCCCTAGGGCACTGAGAACTGACCAATGAGCAGGGTGGGGACTGGAGGAGAATGGAGGGTGAGGATGCTGCAAGGAGGGCTGTGATTGGTCCCCGAACTGACCAATCGAGAAAGCCCTAAATGTGAGCCAGGGGAAGGCAGCTGAAGCCGGGCAGCCCTGAGTTAGGCTGAGAGGGAGGTGTCAGGGCTGGGAGAGGGTGCAAAAGGCCAGAGGGGAAACTGAGGCAATCTGCATGGCTTCACGTTCCCATGGCTTCACGGGAAGTTCTGCCTGTTAACTGGAGCTTTCAGAGCTGGTACTGGGGGGTGGGGGGTTGATTTCTAGACGGGAATTTGCAGTCGTGTCTATTTCCATTCCCACCCCCCCTTCCCAATGGCTTCCAGGCATTTGACTCAGGCACCATGCATTCAGCACCAATGGCAGAGGCTAAGCGGGCCGGGGCTCTGGAACCAGATGCCTGGCTTCACTTCCCAGCAGTGCCACTAACTACTGCACGACTCTGGGCCCTGGGTGCCAGATAAACTACAGGTCACACAGTTAAATGTGAATTTCACATAAACAAGGGACTTCTTTAAAATTTTATTGTAAGTATAAGTAGGTCTCATGCAACATTTGAGACATAGACAAAAAAAGAACAGTTTTTTCATGTATGTGAAATTCAAATGTAACAGGGCATCCTGTAACTTTACTGGCTAAATCTGGCAACCCTACACAGCCTTGGGAAATATTTCAACTTCTCTGTACTTCACCCTCCTCATCTCGAAGTGGGGATTAGGAGGAAGATTAAGTAAGTTGATGCTTCCTAACTTACTCAGTTAGCATGTGCCTGGCACACGGTAAACCCTCCATGACTGAAACAACTACTATTCACGGCCACGGCTGCTGGGGTAGTTAGTGATCCCGCCTGCCGGCCAAGAGCGGCCTGAATGGGGAGAGCCGTGTTTAACTTTGCAGGACGGTTGTTCCACACCCTGGGACTTGTCCACGGACACCCTCGATCCATACTGAAACCATGAATGGCCGTCCCCCACCCCTACCCCCCAGGCTTACACTAGTTCATTCACGGAATGACACCTACAGTCCTACCTGATCGAGATATTTCTTCCACACGGGTTCTGTGTTGTCAGCGACAAACTCATTCCAGCCATGGACCAGCCTGCGCTGTGTCACCGAGAACTCTGACAGCCCGTTCTGTAAATCCACCTGGAGGGAGAAGGATGGGCAGGTAAGGATTAAGGAGCCCAAGTCACAGGATTCCCACTCTGGAAGCCAGCCACTTCCATGACGATCAAGGAAAATGGGCTGTCCACAGAGCAGAGGGGACCAGTTCAAAGACATCGAGCAAAGAGGGGCAGGGAGGAGGAAACCCACAGTCCAATTCTTTTCCAGTTAGACCGCACTCTGCCCTCCAGATACTGCAGAAAAGACAGCCTTGGGCCTGCATTTCAAGGAGTGCAACTGTAGTATGGACACCTGGAGATGCAGGAACACTTATGTTTCATCTTTAGAAAAATGGGCGGGCCTGGGAATGTAAAATGGTGCAGCTGCCATAGGAAACGTTATGGAAGTACCTCAAAAAATTAAAAAGAGAACCACCATATAATCCAGCAATTCCACTTCTGGGTGTATATACCAAGAGAACTGGAAGCCCATCTCAAAGAGATATTTGTCCACCCATGTTCATAGCAGCATAACATACAATAGCCAGAGGTGGAAGCAACCCAGTGTCCACTGATGCATGAATGGATAAGCAAAATGTGGTGAGGACACGGACACACACACACACACACACACACACACACACACACACACCATGTTTGCTCAGTTATCTAAGTAAAGATAATTAAAAACATAAAGCAAGCAAAAAGTCCTTCAGCCTCAGAGGGGAGCCTCATGGAATGGAAGTGGTTTTTTGGGTTGGGTTTTGTCCTGTACTGGCCAGGAATTCAAATTCGCTGGATAAACTGGTGAGATTTGTTTTCAGTCACTGGAAACACCATGGATTAGGAAAGATGAACGGTGCGCACAGCAGACGGTGAAGATGAGCTTTGATGTCAAAACACCTGGACTCAACTCTGGCTGCGCTGCTGTGGAACTGTGTGGGTCCCCTGAGACATCCTCTGTCTCCCATCAACAGGTACACAGAGATCTGGGAGGATCCTGGCTGCTAGGCAGGGCCTTGAGGATTAGCGCCACTGCCATGAATGTGGATGCCATTCCTGGTGGGAAATCAGAATGGTTCAACAGCGATAGTATTTTCTAACAGTGACGATAAAAATGTACTATAGCACAGAATTCTAAAGCCACATTCAGGACGTTGTATTGCTTTCTTCTTCATCTAAAAACCCCACCACACCTGGCATCAGATACAAATTCAATTCTTACGTAAAATGCTTTGGCCAGATCCTCCCTGTGGCATCTGCTTGCTTCCTTGGGTGGCAGAGAGACCACGGTCTTCTCTTTCTCGATGGCTTTCAACTCATTTTGTCCATCAATCTGTGAAGAAAAGCAGGATTGCTATTAGGCACATTGATTTTGTACTGATATGTCTTTTTAAAGTATAATATACAAAGAGGAAGTGTGCAGATCTTAACTGTACAGCTCGAATTTTCAAAAACTGGCCCATATAACCAGCGTCCAAATCAAGAAACAGACATCACCAGCCCCCAGGAGATTTGTTTTGCTGGGGTTTGAACTTTGTGTAAATGGTAACATGCAATATATATGCTTTTGACTCAAGGTTATTAGTGAGACTCACGCATGATGTGTGTAGTGATGGTTCGCTAATTTTCATGGCTGCATAATATTCCACCAAATGACTATAGCACAATTTATTTATCTGTTCTACTGCTGATGGGTTGTTTCCAGTTGTTGGCTATTATAGATGCAAGCACCGGAACTCACAAAGCTGACAGAACAAGGCAACAATTCACAGGCTTAGAACCCTGGACCTTGAACGTCTGGGATTCTCAGTTAAGTTTGCCCCATACTACAGAGAGTGCCCCCTGATGGTGGCTGGCGATATCACAGCCTGTTCTAGGAGATGTCTGCAATAACCTAAGAAGAGGGGGGAACCCGGCCAAGGTATGGGTGTCTAGCAGGTCTGGGAAGAAGCCACATGAAACGCCTGAAGGGTGTGGGAGGACACAGTAACACAGAGGAGACCTCATAAATTAGGAAAACGCCGAGTATTTTTGCAAAATTATTCCTGGTATTCTGACACCTAGAACATGATAATCATCTTTTCCTTTTCCACTAGGTAGTCTGGCACTGGGAAGGAGGAAGGGGAGAGGCATTGGCTAACCTCTTCCTTCAGCTGGAACAGAGATGGTAAATTCCTCTTTTACTTCTTGCCATCCCCCACCCCCCGCCCCCATCTCCCAAATGCCTTGTTTGCTTAAAAATGCACTGCTAACCACACCCACTTCCTGGGGGTGCTTCTCACTGTGCCAGTGACCAGGAAGCAACCAACGATTATTACACAGATCACTCGACAGACTCTATCTTCTTAAGTCAAGCTTACTTTTTTCACTGTGCAAGATCCACTTCCCAGAGGAATGCATATCACAGCCGAGACAGGATGTTTTCTCTGCTCTCAAGACCTGGTTCGGCCGTACCAAATCAAGCGCTCAATCCTTGCTCACACTGCAGATGGACACAGTCCTGGGGTTACAGGACCTGCCTGCCTGGCTGTTCTCCAGCTGACCATTTCTGTCCGGCATGACCACACCCAATTCACTTTTTATGCAGCATCTCAAGCAAACCTGAAGGTAAAAATCTAGCCCCCTCCTCTACCTTCTGCTCTCTGTCTCTCTGTCTCTTTCTGTCTGTCTGTCTGTCTCTCTCTCTCACACACACACACACCATGCTGGAAACATTTGGATAGACTCCAGTTACAGGGCAGTACCCAACTGTCTCCAATATGGCTGCAGTGGACCCCACCTCACATCCACCCTCCACGCTCTCCTGGTCTTGGGTGGGACAGCAGCATACTAGCTAAAAATCCACTGCCCACTGGAGGAGTCCTGTGTCCCCCAGGAGTGGACTGCTCCGGTGCCCCTGCAGAAGATGGCACATTTTCCCGACTGCCAAACCAAACTTTAAATCCAGGGTTCTCAACCAAGGGCAGTTTTGCCTCCTGGGGGACTTTGCCAGTGTCTGGAGACATGTTTGGTTGTCATAATGGGGGTCGGGGGTGCTACTGGCATTTAGCGGGTAGAGGCCACATGTGCCGCCAAGCATCCTATAAGGAATGACCTGGAAAAGAAATGTCCATACAGCTGAGGGCGAGAAGGCCTGCTTTAGAAATAGGTGATGGGGGACTTCCCTGGCAGTCCAGTGGTTAAGACTCCACGCTCCCAGTGCAGAGGGTCCGGGTTCGATCCCTGGTCAGGGAACCAGATCCCGCGTGCTGCAACTAAGAGCACGCATACTGCAACTAAAAGATGCCGCACACGGCAAGGAAGATCTCGCACACGGCAACGAAGATCCTGTGTGCCGCAAGTAAGACCCAGCGCAGCCAAATAAATGAATAAATATTTTAAAATAATAAATAATATTTAATGAATAATAAATTATAAATATTAAATTAAAAAAATTTTTTTAAAGAAAGAAATAGGTGGTGGTCCTGTCCTGATGTCTTCCCAGACCAGACGAGTTACCCTGCTCTACCCTCTCGGCACCCTGGATGTCTCCGTGATGGCACTTACACGACTTTCATTTGCATAATGACCAGCAAGTGCTTATCACTCAGATGCCTCCATCTACTCATGACACAGCCCCTCCAGAAGGCGGGGCCGGCGCCTGGTACCCAGCGGCTGCCACGCGAGCATATGTCAGGCAGAGCCCAGGACACCAATCCAGGTGCACGTGCACTGAGCGCCACGGTGTGGACGACTGGATGGGCACTCTCGGCCACTAGCCTCAGTTTACCCTCATCGCCAGCACTGCCCAGGAGACAGTCCAGCTCCGTGTGCCAGCATGTCACCTCGGGCAAGTGTTGACCTCTCTGATCATCATTTCCTCATCTGCACAATGGGGGTGATGATGGCTAGCTACCTCGTCCTGCTTTTTTGGAATCGAGCAAGTGTGTGCCTGTACAGGGCTTGACACAGTCCAGACTCACCATGAACTCCGAGTAAATGCTGGCCTGGTACCTGTCTCAGGGACCAGGCCTCCGACACCTGGTGGGAATGACAATGATGGTGACATCACTTGGGTGGCCGAGCCAAGTTTAGGCAACTCAAGAGCAGGAAGACACATAGTGATGCAGAAGAGGCACGGAGGCTGGAATCACGCAGACCTGGGTTCAAATCCTCCTCTGTCACTGAGCAGCCCTGTAACCAGGGATGATAATCCATCCCAGGTAGTTCTGAAGATTTCAGAAAACCCAACTCTGTAGGGCTTCCCTGGTGGCGCGGTGCTTGAGGGTCCGCCTGCCGATGCAGGGGACACGGGTTCGTGCCCCGGTCTGGGAAGATCCCACGTGCCGCGGAGCGGCTGGGCCCATGAGCCGTGGCCGCTGGGCCTGCGCGTCCGGAGCCTGTGCTCCGCAACGGGAGAGGCCGCAACAGTGAGAGGCCCGCGTACCGCACAAAACAAAACAAAACAAAAAAACCCGCAACTCTGTAATTGTGCCTTGCACGTGACAGGTGCATTCAGTAAATATTTCACAAACGACCAGCAGCCTAAAGAACCAGGAGGTGTGGTGACCCCAGCACTGGAGTAGCTTCTCTCTGTGACTTTGTCTTGTTGGGGATGATATTCCCTGATGTTCTCTCAGAGGCTGAGGCTTCTACAAGTGGCTCTAGAAGATACATAAATACTTAAATCTGTGTGGTTTTATTTTATTTAAAAATTTTTATTCATTTTTTTGAATCTGTGTGCTTTTATTTTTTTTTTTTAATTTATTTTATTTTTGGCTCGGTTGGGTCTTCCTTGCTGTGTGCGGGCTTTGTCTAGTTGCAGAGAACAGGGGCTACTCTTCATTTGGGCTTCTCATTGAGCTGGCTTCCCTTGTTGCAGAGCATGGGCTTCAGTAGTTGTGGTGTGCAGGGGCTCAGTACGTGTGGCTCACAGGCTCTAGAGCGCAGGCTCTGTAGTTGTGGTGCACGGGCTTGCTCTGTGGCGTGTGGGATCTTCCCGGACCAGGGCTTGAATCCATGTCCCCTGCAGTGGCAGGCACATTCTTAACCACTGTGCCACCAGGGAAGTGCCGAATCTGTGTGTTTTTAATCAACACTGAAAGTACAGGCAGGAAAATTGTGAATTCTATTTTTTAAAAATCTCCTTTGATTTGCATTTGATGCTAGGCTCAAATAATTTCTCTATATTTCTATTTAAAAAAAAAAAAGAGATCAGGAAACTTACACAAGCCTCTTAGATAGCCTCATTTGCCGGAGGGCAGACAGCAGAAGCAAGAAGAACTACAATCCTGCAGCCTGTGGAACAAAAACCACATTCACAGAAAGATAGACAAGATGAAAAGGCAGAGGGCTATGTACCAGATGAAGGAACAAGATAAAACCCCAGAAAAACAACTAAATGAAGTGGAGATAGGCAACCTTCCAGAAAAAGAATTCAGAATAATACACTAGAAGGAATGAATAGCAGAATACCTGAGGCAGAAGAACGGATAAGTGACCTGGGAGACAGAATGGTGGAATTCACTGCTGCAGAACAGAATAAAGAAAAAAGAATGAAAAGAAATGAAGACAGCCTAAGAAACCTCTAGGACAACATTAAATGCAACAACGTTCGCATTATAGGGGTCCCAGAAGGAGAAGACAGAGAGAAAGGACCAGAGAAAACATTTGAAGAGATTATAGTCGAAAACTTCCCTAACATGGGAAAGGAAATAGCCACCGAAGTCCAGGAAGCGCAGAGAGTCCCATACAGGATAAACCCAAGGAGAAACACGCCGAGACACATAGTAATCAAACTGGCAAAAATTAAAGACAAAGAAAAATTACTGAAAGCAGCAAGGGAAAAACGACAAATAACATACAAAAGAACTCCCATAAGGTTAAAAGCTGATTTCTCAGCAGAAACTCTACAAGCCAGAAGGGAGTGGCATGATATACTTAAAGTGATGAAAGGGAAGAACCTACAACCAAGATTCGTCTATCCAGCAAGTATCTCATTCAGATTTGATGGAGAAATCAAAAGCCTTACAGACAAGCGAAAGCTGAGAGAATTCAGCACCAGAAAACCAGCTCTACAACAAATGCTAAAGGAACTTCTCTAGGCAGGAAACACAAGACAAGAAAAGGACCTACAAAAACAAACCCAAAACAATTAAGAAAATGGTCATAGGAACATACATATCGATAATTACCTTAGACATGAATGGATTAAATGCTCCCACCAAAAGACACAGGCTTGCTGCATGGATACAAAAACAAGACCCATCTATATGCTGTCTACAACAGACCCACTTCAGACCTAGGGACACATACAGACTGAAAGTGAGGGGATGGAAAAAGATATTCCATGTAAATGGAAATCAAAAGAAAGCTGGAGTAGCAATACTCCTATCAGATAAAATAGACTTTAAATTAAAGAATGTTACAAGAGACAAGGAAGGATACTACATAATGATCAAGGGATCAATCCAGGAAGAAGGTATAACAATTATAAATATATATGCACCCAACATACGACAAGCTTCACCTCAATACATAAGGCAACTGCTAACAGCTATAAAAGAGGAAATCGACACACGGAACAGTCTCCAGGATAGGTCACATCTTGGGTCACATATCAAGCCTCAGTAAATTTAAGAAAATTGAAATCATATCAAGCATCTTTTCTGACCACAAC